>NW_027363434.1:600000-836182 GCF_046119375.1 Phyllobates terribilis
CTGTTTGTGCATTTACAATATTCATTGATTTTTGCCATTGAAAAACGTCCAGAAATGTTTGAAGCTACTGACTGAATGAAAGGAGCTGGCATCTCGCTCTCTTTGAATCTTCTTTATCATGCTAGGATTAGCAGGAAAAAGCAAAAAATTTCAGAATTGCACCTTGCAATGTGGAGATATTACTGTTTGTGCATTTACAATATTCATTGATTTTTGCCATTGAAAAACGTCCAGAAATGTTTGAAGCTACTGACTGAATGAAGGAGCTGGCATCTCACTCTCTTTGAATCTTCTTTATCATGCTAGGATTAGCAGGAAAAAGCAAAAAATTTCAGAATTGCACCTTGCAATGCGGAGAAATTACTGTTTGTGCATTTACAATATTCATTGATTTTTGCCATTGAAAAACGTCATGTTATTCATATACCAGAAATGTTTGAAGCTACTGACTGAATGAAAAGAGCTGGCATCTCACTCTCTTTGAATCTTCTTTATCATGCTAGGATTAGCAGGAAAAAGCAAAAAATTTCAGAATTGCACCTTGCAATGTGGAGATATTACTGTTTGTGCATTTACAATATTCATTGATTTTTGCCATTGAAAAACGTCAGAAATGTTTGAAGCTACTGACTGAATGAAAGGAGCTGGCATCTCACTCTCTTTGAATCTTCTTTATCATGCTAGGATTAGCAGGAAAAAGTAAAAAATTTCAGAATTGCACCTTGCAATGTGGAGATATTGCTGTTTGTGCATTTACAATATTCATTGATTTTTGCCATTGAAAAACGTCCAGAAATGTTTGAAGCTACTGACTGAATGAAAGGAGCTGGCATCTCACTCTCTTTGAATCTTCTATATCATGCTAGGATTAGCAGGAAAAAGCAAAAAATTTCAGAATTGCACCTTGCAATGCGGAGAAATTACTTTTTGTGCATTTACAATATTCATTGATTTTTGCCATTGAAAAACGTCCAGAAATGTTTGAAGCTACTGACTGAATGAAAAGAGCTGGCATCTCACTCTCTTTGAATCTTCTTTATCATGCTAGGATTAGCAGGAAAAAGCAAAAAATTTCAGAATTGCACCTTGCAATGTGGAGATATTACTGTTTGTGCATTTACAATATTTATTGATTTTTGCCATTGAAAAACGTCCAGAAATGTTTGAAGCTACTGATTGAATGAAAGGAGCTGGCATTTCACTCTCTTTGAATCTTCTTTATCATGCTAGGATTAGCAGGAAAAAGCAAAAAATTTCAGAATTGCACCTTGCAATGCGGAGAAATTACTGTTTGTGCATTTACAATATTCATTGATTTTTGCCATTGAAAAACGTCCAGAAATGTTTGAAGCTACTGACTGAATGAAAAGAGCTGGCATCTCACTCTCTTTGAATATTCTTTATCATGCTAGGATTAGCAGGAAAAAGCAAAAAATTTCAGAATTGCACCTTGCAATGTGGAGATATTACTGTTTGTGCATTTACAATATTCATTGATTTTTGCCATTGAAAAACGTCCAGAAATGTTTGAAGCTACTGACTGAATGAAAGGAGCTGGCATCTCACTCTCTTTGAATCTTCTTTATCATGCTAGGATTAGCAGGAAAAAGCAAAAAATTTCAGAATTGCACCTTGCAATGTGGAGATATTACTGTTTGTGCATTTACAATATTCATTGATTTTTGCCATTGAAAAACATCCAGAAATGTTTGAAGCTACTGACAGAATGAAAGGAGCTGGCATCTCACTCTCTTTGAATCTTCTTTATCATGCTAGGATTAGCAGGAAAAAGCAAAAAATTTCAGAATTGCACCTTGCAATGTGGAGATATTACTGTTTGTGCATTTACAATATTCATTGATTTTTGCCATTGAAAAACGTCCAGAAATGTTTGAAGCTACTGACTGAATGAAAGGAGCTGGCATCTCACTCTCTTTGAATCTTCTTTATCATGCTAGGATTAGCAGGAAAAAGCAAAAAATTTCAGAATTGCACCTTGCAATGTGGAGATATTACTGTTTGTGCATTTACAATATTCATTGATTTTTGCCATTGAAAAACGTCCAGAAATGTTTGAAGCTACTGACTGAATGAAAGGAGCTGGCATCTCACTCTCTTTGAATCTTTTTTATCATGCTAGGATTAGCAGGAAAAATCAAAAAATTTCAGAATTGCACCTTGCAATGTGGAGATATTACTGTTTGTGCATTTACAATATTCATTGATTTTTGCCATTGAAAAACGTCCAGAAATGTTTGAAGCTACTGACTGAATGAAAGGAGCTGGCATCTCACTCTCTTTGAATCTTCTTTATCATGCTAGGATTAGCAGGAAAAAGCAAAAAATTTCAGAATTGCACCTTGCAATGTGGAGATATTACTGTTTGTGCATTTACAATATTCATTGATTTTTGCCATTGAAAAACGTCCAGAAATGTTTGAAGCTACTGACTGAATGAAAGGAGCTGGCATCTCACTCTCTTTGAATCTTCTTTATCATGCTAGGATTAGCAGGAAAAAGCAAAAAATGTCAGAATTGCACCTTGCAATGCGGAGAAATTACTGTTTGTGCATTTACAATATTCATTGATTTTTGCCATTGAAAAACATCATGTTATTCATATACCAGAAATGTTTGAAGCTACTGACTGAATGAAAAGAGCTGGCATCTCACTCTCTTTGAATCTTCTTTATCATGCTAAGAGGAGCAGGAAAAAGCAAAAAATTTCAGAATTGCACCTTGCAATGTGGAGATATTACTGTTTGTGCATTTACAATATTCATTGATTTTTGCCATTGAAAAACGTCCAGAAATGTTTGAAGCTACTGACTGAATGAAAGGAGCTGGCATCTCACTCTCTTTGAATCTTCTTTATCATGCTAGGATTAGCAGGAAAAAGCAAAAAATTTCAGAATTGCACCTTGCAATGCGGAGAAATTACTGTTTGTGCATTTACAATATTCATTGATTTTTGCCATTGAAAAACGTCCAGAAATGTTTGAAGCTACTGACTGAATGAAAGGAGCTGGCATCTCACTCTCGTTGAATCTACTTTATCATGCTAGGATTAGCAGGAAAAAGCAAAAAATTTCAGAATTGCACCTTGCAATGCGGAGAAATTACTGTTTGTGCATTTACAATATTCATTGATTTTTGCCATTGAAAAACGTCCAGAAATGTTTGAAGCTACTGACTGAATGAAAGGAGCTGGCATCTCACTCTCTTTGAATCTTCTTTATCATGCTAGGATTAGCAGGAAAAAGAAAAAAATTTCAGAATTGCACCTTGCAATGCGGAGAAATTACTGTTTGTGCATTTACAATATTCATTGATTTTTGCCATTGAAAAACGTCCAGAAATGTTTGAAGCTACTGACTGAATGAAAAGAGCTGGCATCTCACTCTCTTTGAATCTTCTTTACCATCCTAGGATTAGCAGGAAAAAGCAAAAAATTTCAGAATTGCACCTTGCAATGTGGAGATATTACTGTTTGTGCATTTACAATATTCATTGATTTTTGCCATTGAAAAACGTCCAGAAATGTTTGAAGCTACTGACTGAATGAAAGGAGCTGGCATCTCACTCTCTTTGAATCTTCTTTATCATGCTAGGATTAGCAGGAAAAAGCAAAAAATTTCAGAATTGCACCTTGCAATATGGAGATATTACTGTTTGTGCATTTACAATATTCATTGATTTTTGCCATTGAAAAATGTCCAGAAATGTTTGAAGCTACTGAATGAATGAAAGGATCTGGCATCTCACTCTCTTTGAATCTTCTTTATCATGCTAGGATTAGCAGGAAAAAGCAAAAAATTTCAGAATTGCACCTTGCAATGCGGAAAAATTACTGTTTGTGCATTTACAATATTCATTGATTTTTGCCATTGAAAAACGTCCAGAAATGTTTGAAGCTACTGACTGAATGAAAGGAGCTGGCATCTCACTCTCTTTGAATCTTCTTTATCATGCTAGGATTAGCAGGAAAAAGCAAAAAATTTCAGAATTGCACCTTGCAATGCGGAGAAATTACTGTTTGTGCATTTACAATATTCATTGATTTTTGCCATTGAAAAGCGTCCAGAAATGTTTGAAGCTACTGACTGAATGAAAAGAGCTGGCATCTCACTCTCTTTGAATTTTTCTTTATCATAAATAGGATTAGCAGGAAAAAGCAAAAAATTTCAGAATTGCACCTTGCAATGTGGAGATATTACTGTTTGTGCATTTACAATATTCATTGATTTTTGCCATTGAAAAACGTCCAGAAATGTTTGAAGCTACTGACTGAATGAAAGGAGCTGGCATCTCACTCTCTTTGAATCTTCTTTATCATGCTAGGATTAGCAGGAAAAAGCAAAAAATTTCAGAATTGCACCTTGCAATGTGGAAATATTACTGTTTGTGCATTTACAATATTCATTGATTTTTGCCATTGAAAAACGTCCAGAAATGTTTGAAGCTACTGACTGAATGAAAGGAGCTGGCATCTCACTCTCTTTGAATCTTCGTTATGATGCTAGGATTAGCAGGAAAAAGCAAAAAATTTCAGAATTGCACCTTGCAATGTGGAGATATTACTGTTTGTGCATTTACAATATTCATTGATTTTTGCCATTGAAAAACGTCCAGAAATGTTTGAAGCTACTGACTGAATGAAAGGAGCTGGCATCTCACTCTCTTTGAATATTCTTTATCATGCTAGGATTAGCAGGAAAAAGCAAAAAAAATTTCAGAATTGCACCTTGCAATGTGGAGATATTACTGTTTGTGCATTTACAATATTCATTGATTTTTGCCATTGAAAAACGTCCAGAAATGTTTGAAGCTACTGACTGAATGATAGGAGCTGGAATCTCACTCTCTTTGAATCTTCTTTATCATGCTAGGATTAGCAGGAAAAAGCAAAAAATTTCAGAATTGCACCTTGAAATGTGGAGATATTACTGTTTGTGCATTTACAATATTCATTGATTTTTGCCATTGAAAAACGTCCACAAATGTTTGAAGCTACTGACTGAATGAAAGGAGCTGGCATCTCACTCTCTTTGAATCTTCTTTATCATGCTAGGATTAGCAGGAAAAATCAAAAAATTTCAGAATTGCACCTTGCAATGTGGAGATATTACTGTTTGTGCATTTACAATATTCATTGATTTTTGCCATTGAAAAACGTCCAGAAATGTTTGAAGCTACTGACTGAATGAAAGGAGCTGGCATCTCACTCTCTTTGAATCTTCTTTATCATGCTAGGATTAGCAGGAAAAAGCAAAAAATTTCAGAATTGCACCTTGCAATGTGGAGATATTACTGTTTGTGCATTTACAATATTCATTGATTTTTGCCATTGAAAAACGTCCAGAAATGTTTGAAGCTACTGACTGAATGAAAGGAGCTGGCATCTCACTCTCTTTGAATCTTCTTTATCATGCTAGGATTAGCAGGAAAAAGCAAAAAATTTCAGAATTGCACCTTGCAATGCGGAGAAATTAATGTTTGTGCATTTACAATATTCATTGATTTTTGCCATTGAAAAACATCATGTTATTCATATACCAGAAATGTTTGAAGCTACTGACTTAATCAAAAGAGCTGGCATCTCACTCTCTTTGAATCTTCTTTATCATGCTAAGAGGAGCAGGAAAAAGCAAAAAATTTCAGAATTGCACCTTGCAATGTGGAGATATTACTGTTTGTGCATTTACAATATTCATTGATTTTTGCCATTGAAAAACGTCCAGAAATGTTTGAAGCTACTGACTGAATGAAAGGAGCTGGCATCTCACTCTCTTTGAATCTTCTTTATCATGCTAGGATTAGCAGGAAAAAGCAAAAAATTTCAGAATTGCACCTTGCAATGTGGAGATATTACTGTTTGTGCATTTACAATATTCATTGATTTTTGCCATTGAAAAAGGTCCAGAAATGTTTGAAGCTACTGACTGAATGAAAGGAGCTGGCATCTCACTCTCTTTGAATCTTCTTTATCATGCTAGGATTAGCAGGAAAAAGCAAAAAATTTCAGAATTGCACCTTGCAATGTGGAGATATTACTGTTTGTGCATTTACAATATTCATTGATTTTTGCCATTGAAAAACGTCCAGAAATGTTTGAAGCTACTGACTGAATGAAAGGAGCTGGCATCTCACTCTCTTTGAATCTTCTTTATCATGCTAGGATTAGCAGGAAAATGCAAAAAATTTCAGAATTGCACCTTGCAATGTGGAGATATTATTGTTTGTGCATTTACAATATTCATTGATTTTTGCCATTGAAAAACGTCCAGAAATGTTTGAAGCTACTGACTGAATGAAAGGAGCTGGCCTCTCACTCTCTTTGAATCTTCTTTATCATGCTAGGATTAGCAGGAAAAAGCAAAAAATTTCAGAATTGCACCTTGCAATGTGGAGATATTACTGTTTGTGCATTTACAATATTCATTGATTTTTGCCATTGAAAAACGTCCAGAAATGTTTGAAGCTACTGACTGAATGAAAGGAGCTGGCATCTCACTCTCTTTGAATATTCTTTATCATGCTAGGATTAGCAGGAAAAAGCAAAAAAAATTTCAGAATTGCACGTTGCAATGTGGAGATATTACTGTTTGTGCACTTACAATATTCATTGATTTTTGCCATTGAAAAACGTCCAGAAATGTTTGAAGCTACTGACTGAATGAAAGGAGCTGGAATCTCACTCTCTTTGAATCTTCTTTATCATGCTAGGATTAGCAGGAAAAAGCAAAAAATTTCAGAATTTCACCTTGCAATGTGGAGATATTACTGTTTGTGCATTTACAATATTCATTGATTTTTGCCATTGAAAAACGTCCAGAAATGTTTGAAGCTACTGACTGAATGAAAGGAGCTGGCATCTCACTCTCTTTGAATCTTCTTTATCATGCTAGGATTAGCAGGAAAAAGCAAAAAATTTCAGAATTGCACCTTGCAATGTGGAGATATTACTGTTTGTGCATTTACAATATTCATTGATTTTTGCCATTGAAAAACGTCCAGAAATGTTTGAAGCTACTGACTGAATGAAAGGAGCTGGCATCTCACTCTCTTTGAATCTTCTTTATCATGCTAGGATTAGCAGGAAAAAGCAAAAAATTTCAGAATTGCACCTGCAATGTGGAGATATTACTGTTTGTGCATTTACAATATTCATTGATTTTTGCCATTGAAAAACGTCCAGAAATGTTTGAAGCTACTGACTGAATGAAAGGAGCTGGCATCTCACTCTCTTTGAATCTTCTTTATCATGCTAGGATTAGCAGGAAAAAGCAAAAAATTTCAGAATTGCACCTTGCAATGCGGAGAAATTAATGTTTGTGCATTTACAATATTCATTGATTTTTGCCATTGAAAAACATCATGTTATTCATATACCAGAAATGTTTGAAGCTACTGACTGAATCAAAAGAGCTGGCATCTCACTCTCTTTGAATCTTCTTTATCATGCTAAGAGGAGCAGGAAAAAGCAAAAAATTTCAGAATTGCACCTTGCAATGTGGAGATATTACTGTTTGTGCATTTACAATATTCATTGATTTTTGCCATTGAAAAACGTCCAGAAATGTTTGAAGCTACTGACTGAATGAAAGGAGCTGGCATCTCACTCTCTTTGAATCTTCTTTATCATGCTAGGATTAGCAGGAAAAAGCAAAAAATTTCAGAATTGCACCTTGCAATGTGGAGATATTACTGTTTGTGCATTTACAATATTCATTGATTTTTGCCATTGAAAAACGTCCAGAAATGTTTGAAGCTACTGACTGAATGAAAGGAGCTGGCATCTCACTCTCTTTGAATCTTCTTTATCATGCTAGGATTAGCAGGAAAAAGCAAAAAATTTCAGAATTGCACCTTGCAATGTGGAGATATTACTGTTTGTGCATTTACAATATTCATTGATTTTTGCCATTGAAAAACGTCCAGAAATGTTTGAAGCTACTGACTGAATGAAAGGAGCTGGCATCTCACTCTCTTTGAATCTTCTTTATCATGCTAGGATTAGCAGGAAAATGCAAAAAATTTCAGAATTGCACCTTGCAATGCGGAGAAATTACTGTTTGTGCATTTACAATATTCATTGATTTTTGCCATTGAAAAACGTCCAGAAATGTTTGAAGCTACTGACTGAATGAAAAGAGCTGGCATCTCACTCTCTTTGAATCTTCTTTACCATCCTAGGATTAGCAGGAAAAAGCAAAAAATTTCAGAATTGCACCTTGCAATGTGGAGATATTACTGTTTGTGCATTTACAATATTCATTGATTTTTGCCATTGAAAAACGTCCAGAAATGTTTGAAGCTACTGACTGAATGAAAGGAGCTGGCATCTCACTCTCTTTGAATCTTCTTTATCATGCTAGGATTAGCAGGAAAAAGCAAAAAATTTCAGAATTGCACCTTGCAATGTGGAGATATTACTGTTTGTGCATTTACAATATTCATTGATTTTTGCCATTGAAAAATGTCCAGAAATGTTTGAAGCTACTGAATGAATGAAAGGATCTGGCATCTCACTCTCTTTGAATCTTCTTTATCATGCTAGGATTAGCAGGAAAAAGCAAAAAATTTCAGAATTGCACCTTGCAATGCGGAAAAATTACTGTTTGTGCATTTACAATATTCATTGATTTTTGCCATTGAAAAACGTCCAGAAATGTTTGAAGCTACTGACTGAATGAAAGGAGCTGGCATCTCACTCTCTTTGAATCTTCTTTATCATGCTAGGATTAGCAGGAAAAAGCAAAAAATTTCAGAATTGCACCTTGTAATGCGGAGAAATTACTGTTTGTGCATTTACAATATTCATTGATTTTTGCCATTGAAAAGCGTCCAGAAATGTTTGAAGCTACTGACTGAATGAAAGGAGCTGGCATCTCACTCTCTTTGAATCTTCTTTATCATGCTAGGATTAGCAGGAAAAAGCAAAAAATTTCAGAATTGCACCTGCAATGTGGAGATATTACTGTTTGTGCATTTACAATATTCATTGATTTTTGCCATTGAAAAACGTCCAGAAATGTTTGAAGCTACTGACTGAATGAAAGGAGCTGGCATCTCACTCTCTTTGAATCTTCTTTATCATGCTAGGATTAGCAGGAAAAAGCAAAAAATTTCAGAATTGCACCTTGCAATGCGGAGAAATTAATGTTTGTGCATTTACAATATTCATTGATTTTTGCCATTGAAAAACATCATGTTATTCATATACCAGAAATGTTTGAAGCTACTGACTGAATCAAAAGAGCTGGCATCTCACTCTCTTTGAATCTTCTTTATCATGCTAAGAGGAGCAGGAAAAAGCAAAAAATTTCAGAATTGCACCTTGCAATGTGGAGATATTACTGTTTGTGCATTTACAATATTCATTGATTTTTGCCATTGAAAAACGTCCAGAAATGTTTGAAGCTACTGACTGAATGAAAGGAGCTGGCATCTCACTCTCTTTGAATCTTCTTTATCATGCTAGGATTAGCAGGAAAAAGCAAAAAATTTCAGAATTGCACCTTGCAATGTGGAGATATTACTGTTTGTGCATTTACAATATTCATTGATTTTTGCCATTGAAAAACGTCCAGAAATGTTTGAAGCTACTGACTGAATGAAAGGAGCTGGCATCTCACTCTCTTTGAATCTTCTTTATCATGCTAGGATTAGCAGGAAAAAGCAAAAAATTTCAGAATTGCACCTTGCAATGTGGAGATATTACTGTTTGTGCATTTACAATATTCATTGATTTTTGCCATTGAAAAACGTCCAGAAATGTTTGAAGCTACTGACTGAATGAAAGGAGCTGGCATCTCACTCTCTTTGAATCTTCTTTATCATGCTAGGATTAGCAGGAAAATGCAAAAAATTTCAGAATTGCACCTTGCAATGCGGAGAAATTACTGTTTGTGCATTTACAATATTCATTGATTTTTGCCATTGAAAAACGTCCAGAAATGTTTGAAGCTACTGACTGAATGAAAAGAGCTGGCATCTCACTCTCTTTGAATCTTCTTTACCATCCTAGGATTAGCAGGAAAAAGCAAAAAATTTCAGAATTGCACCTTGCAATGTGGAGATATTACTGTTTGTGCATTTACAATATTCATTGATTTTTGCCATTGAAAAACGTCCAGAAATGTTTGAAGCTACTGACTGAATGAAAGGAGCTGGCATCTCACTCTCTTTGAATCTTCTTTATCATGCTAGGATTAGCAGGAAAAAGCAAAAAATTTCAGAATTGCACCTTGCAATGTGGAGATATTACTGTTTGTGCATTTACAATATTCATTGATTTTTGCCATTGAAAAATGTCCAGAAATGTTTGAAGCTACTGAATGAATGAAAGGATCTGGCATCTCACTCTCTTTGAATCTTCTTTATCATGCTAGGATTAGCAGGAAAAAGCAAAAAATTTCAGAATTGCACCTTGCAATGCGGAAAAATTACTGTTTGTGCATTTACAATATTCATTGATTTTTGCCATTGAAAAACGTCCAGAAATGTTTGAAGCTACTGACTGAATGAAAGGAGCTGGCATCTCACTCTCTTTGAATCTTCTTTATCATGCTAGGATTAGCAGGAAAAAGCAAAAAATTTCAGAATTGCACCTTGTAATGCGGAGAAATTACTGTTTGTGCATTTACAATATTCATTGATTTTTGCCATTGAAAAGCGTCCAGAAATGTTTGAAGCTACTGACTGAATGAAAAGAGCTGGCATCTCACTCTCTTTGAATCTTCTTTATCATGCTAGGATTAGCAGGAAAAAGCAAAAAAATTTCAGAATTGCACCTTGCAATGTGGAGATATTACTGTTTGTGCATTTACAATATTCATTGATTTTTGCCATTGAAAAACGTCCAGAAATGTTTGAAGCTACTGACTGAATGAAAGGAGCTGGCATCTCACTCTCTTTGAATCTTCTTTATCATGCTAGGATTAGCAGGAAAAAGCAAAAAATTTCAGAATTGCACCTTGCAATGTGGAGATATTACTGTTTGTGCATTTACAATATTCATTGATTTTTGCCATTGAAAAACGTCCAGAAATGTTTGAAGCTACTGACTGAATGAAAGGAGCTGGCATCTCACTCTCTTTGAATCTTCTTTATCATGCTAGGATTAGCAGGAAAAAGCAAAAAATTTCAGAATTGCACCTTGCAATGTGTAGATATTACTGTTTGTGCATTTACAATATTCATTGATTTTTGCCATTGAAAAACGTCCAGAAATGTTTGAAGCTACTGACTGAATGAAAGGAGCTGGCATCTCACTCTCTTTGAATCTTCTTTATCATGCTAGGATTAGCAGGAAAAAGCAAAAAATTTCAGAATTGCACCTTGCAATGCGGAAAAATTACTGTTTGTGCATTTACAATATTCATTGATTTTTGCCATTGAAAAACGTCCAGAAATGTTTGAAGCTACTGACTAGTGAAAGGAGCTGGCATCTCACTCTCTTTGAATCTTCTTTATCATGCTAGGATTAGCAGGAAAAAGCAAAAAATTTCAGAATTGCACCTTGCAATGCGGAGAAATTACTGTTTGTGCATTTACAATATTCATTGATTTTTGCCATTGAAAAGTGTCCAGAAATGTTTGAAGCTACTGACTGAATGAAAAGAGCTGGCATCTCACTCTCTTTGAATTTTCTTTATCATAAATATGATTAGCAGGAAAAAGCAAAAAATTTCAGAATTGCACCTTGCAATGTGGAGATATTACTGTTTGTGCATTTACAATATTCATTGATTTTTGCCATTGAAAAACGTCCAGAAATGTTTGAAGCTACTGACTGAATGAAAGGAGCTGGCATCTCACTCTCTTTGAATCTTCTTTATCATGCTAGGATTAGCAGGAAAAAGCAAAAAATTTCAGAATTGCACCTTGCAATGCGGAGAAATTAATGTTTGTGCATTTACAATATTCATTGATTTTTGCCATTGAAAAACATCATGTTATTCATATACCAGAAATGTTTGAAGCTACTGACTTAATCAAAAGAGCTGGCATCTCACTCTCTTTGAATCTTCTTTATCATGCTAAGAGGAGCAGGAAAAAGCAAAAAATTTCAGAATTGCACCTTGCAATGTGGAGATATTACTGTTTGTGCATTTACAATATTCATTGATTTTTGCCATTGAAAAACGTCCAGAAATGTTTGAAGCTACTGACTGAATGAAAGGAGCTGGCATCTCACTCTCTTTGAATCTTCTTTATCATGCTAGGATTAGCAGGAAAAAGCAAAAAATTTCAGAATTGCACCTTGCAATGTGGAGATATTACTGTTTGTGCATTTACAATATTCATTGATTTTTGCCATTGAAAAAGGTCCAGAAATGTTTGAAGCTACTGACTGAATGAAAGGAGCTGGCATCTCACTCTCTTTGAATCTTCTTTATCATGCTAGGATTAGCAGGAAAAAGCAAAAAATTTCAGAATTGCACCTTGCAATGTGGAGATATTACTGTTTGTGCATTTACAATATTCATTGATTTTTGCCATTGAAAAACGTCCAGAAATGTTTGAAGCTACTGACTGAATGAAAGGAGCTGGCATCTCACTCTCTTTGAATCTTCTTTATCATGCTAGGATTAGCAGGAAAATGCAAAAAATTTCAGAATTGCACCTTGCAATGTGGAGATATTACTGTTTGTGCATTTACAATATTCATTGATTTTTGCCATTGAAAAACGTCCAGAAATGTTTGAAGCTACTGACTGAATGAAAGGAGCTGGCATCTCACTCTCTTTGAATCTTCTTTATCATGCTAGGATTAGCAGGAAAAAGCAAAAAATTTCAGAATTGCACCTTGCAATGTGGAGATATTACTGTTTGTGCATTTACAATATTCATTGATTTTTGCCATTGAAAAACGTCCAGAAATGTTTGAAGCTACTGACTGAATGAAAGGAGCTGGCATCTCACTCTCTTTGAATATTCTTTATCATGCTAGGATTAGCAGGAAAAAGCAAAAAAAATTTCAGAATTGCACCTTGCAATGTGGAGATATTACTGTTTGTGCACTTACAATATTCATTGATTTTTGCCATTGAAAAACGTCCAGAAATGTTTGAAGCTACTGACTGAATGAAAGGAGCTGGAATCTCACTCTCTTTGAATCTTCTTTATCATGCTAGGATTAGCAGGAAAAAGCAAAAAATTTCAGAATTGCACCTTGCAATGTGGAGATATTACTGTTTGTGCATTTACAATATTCATTGATTTTTGCCATTGAAAAACGTCCAGAAATGTTTGAAGCTACTGACTGAATGAAAGGAGCTGGCATCTCACTCTCTTTGAATCTTCTTTATCATGCTAGGATTAGCAGGAAAAAGCAAAAAATTTCAGAATTGCACCTTGCAATGTACAGATATTACTGTTTGTGCATTTACAATATTCATTGATTTTTGCCATTGAAAAACGTCCAGAAATGTTTGAAGCTACTGACTGAATGAAAGGAGCTGGCATCTCACTCTCTTTGAATCTTCTTTATCATGCTAGGATTAGCAGGAAAAAGCAAAAAATTTCAGAATTGCACCTTGCAATGTGGAGATATTACTGTTTGTGCATTTACAATATTCATTGATTTTTGCCATTGAAAAACGTCCAGAAATGTTTGAAGCTACTGACTGAATGAAAGGAGCTGGCATCTCACTCTCTTTGAATCTTCTTTATCATGCTAGGATTAGCAGGAAAAAGCAAAAAATTTCAGAATTGCACCTTGCAATGCGGAGAAATTAATGTTTGTGCATTTACAATATTCATTGATTTTTGCCATTGAAAAACATCATGTTATTCATATACCAGAAATGTTTGAAGCTACTGACTGAATCAAAAGAGCTGGCATCTCACTCTCTTTGAATCTTCTTTATCATGCTAAGAGGAGCAGGAAAAAGCAAAAAATTTCAGAATTGCACCTTGCAATGTGGAGATATTACTGTTTGTGCATTTACAATATTCATTGATTTTTGCCATTGAAAAACGTCCAGAAATGTTTGAAGCTACTGACTGAATGAAAGGAGCTGGCATCTCACTCTCTTTGAATCTTCTTTATCATGCTAGGATTAGCAGGAAAAAGCAAAAAATTTCAGAATTGCACCTTGCAATGTGGAGATATTACTGTTTGTGCATTTACAATATTCATTGATTTTTGCCATTGAAAAACGTCCAGAAATGTTTGAAGCTACTGACTGAATGAAAGGAGCTGGCATCTCACTCTCTTTGAATCTTCTTTATCATGCTAGGATTAGCAGGAAAAAGCAAAAAATTTCAGAATTGCACCTTGCAATGTGGAGATATTACTGTTTGTGCATTTACAATATTCATTGATTTTTGCCATTGAAAAACGTCCAGAAATGTTTGAAGCTACTGACTGAATGAAAGGAGCTGGCATCTCACTCTCTTTGAATCTTCTTTATCATGCTAGGATTAGCAGGAAAATGCAAAAAATTTCAGAATTGCACCTTGCAATGTGGAGATATTACTGTTTGTGCATTTACAATATTCATTGATTTTTGCCATTGAAAAACGTCCAGAAATGTTTGAAGCTACTGACTGAATGAAAGGAGCTGGCATCTCACTCTCTTTGAATCTTCTTTATCATGCTAGGATTAGCAGGAAAAAGCAAAAAATTTCAGAATTGCACCTTGCAATGTGGAGATATTACTGTTTGTGCATTTACAATATTCATTGATTTTTGCCATTGAAAAACGTCCAGAAATGTTTGAAGCTACTGACTGAATGAAAGGAGCTGGCATCTCACTCTCTTTGAATCTTCTTTATCATGCTAGGATTAGCAGGAAAAAGCAAAAAACTTCAGAATTGCACCTTGCAATGCGGAGAAATTACTGTTTGTGCATTTACAATATTCATTGATTTTTGCCATTGAAAAACATCATGTTATTCATATACCAGAAATGTTTGAAGCTACTGACTGAATCAAAAGAGCTGGCATCTCACTCTCTTTGAATCTTCTTTATCATGCTAAGAGGAGCAGGAAAAAGCAAAAAATTTCAGAATTGCACCTTGCAATGTGGAGATATTACTGTTTGTGCATTTACAATATTCATTGATTTTTGCCATTGAAAAACGTCCAGAAATGTTTGAAGCTACTGACTGAATGAAAGGAGCTGGCATCTCACTCTCTTTGAATCTTCTTTATCATGCTAGGATTAGCAGGAAAAAGCAAAAAATTTCAGAATTGCACCTTGCAATGTGGAGATATTACTGTTTGTGCATTTACAATATTCATTGATTTTTGATATTGAAAAAGGTCCAGAAATGTTTGAAGCTACTGACTGAATGAAAGGAGCTGGCATCTCACTCTCTTTGAATCTTCTTTATCATGCTAGGATTAGCAGGAAAAAGCAAAAAATTTCAGAATTGCACCTTGCAATGTGGAGATATTACTGTTTGTGCATTTACAATATTCATTGATTTTTGCCATTGAAAAACGTCCAGAAATGTTTGAAGCTACTGACTGAATGAAAGGAGCTGGCATCTCACTCTCTTTGAATCTTCTTTATCATGCTAGGATTAGCAGGAAAATGCAAAAAATTTCAGAATTGCACCTTGCAATGTGGAGATATTACTGTTTGTGCATTTACAATATTCATTGATTTTTGCCATTGAAAAACGTCCAGAAATGTTTGAAGCTACTGACTGAATGAAAGGAGCTGGCATCTCACTCTCTTTGAATCTTCTTTATCATTCTTGGATTAGCAGGAAAAAGCAAAAAATTTCAGAATTGCACCTTGCAATGCGGAGAAATTACTGTTTGTGCATTTACAATATTCATTGATTTTTGCCATTGAAAAACATCATGTTATTCATATACCAGAAGTGTTTGAAGCTACTGACTGAATGAAAAGCGCTGGCATCTCACTCTCTTTGAATCTTCTTTATCATGCTAAGAGGAGCAGGAAAAAGCAAAAAATTTCAGAATTGCACCTTGCAATGTGGAGATATTACTGTTTGTGCATTTACAATATTCATTGATTTTTGCCATTGAAAAACGTCCAGAAATGTTTGAAGCTACTGACTGAATGAAAGGAGCTGGCATCTCACTCTCTTTGAATCTTCTTTATCATGCTAGGATTAGCAGGAAAAAGCAAAAAATTTCTGAATTGCACCTTGCAATGTGGAGATATTACTGTTTGTGCATTTACAATATTCATTGATTTTTGCCATTGAAAAACGTCCAGAAATGTTTGAAGCTACTGACTGAATGAAAGGAGCTGGCATCTCACTCTCTTTGAATCTTCTTTATCATGCTAGGATTAGCAGGAAAAAGCAAAAAATTTCAGAATTGCACCTTGCAATGCGGAGAAATTAATGTTTGTGCATTTACAATATTCATTGATTTTTGCCATTGAAAAACATCATGTTATTCATATACCAGAAATGTTTGAAGCTACTGACTGAATCAAAAGAGCTGGCATCTCACTCTCTTTGAATCTTCTTTATCATGCTAAGAGGAGCAGGAAAAAGCAAAAAATTTCAGAATTGCACCTTGCAATGTGGAGATATTACTGTTTGTGCATTTACAATATTCATTGATTTTTGCCATTGAAAAACGTCCAGAAATGTTTGAAGCTACTGACTGAATGAAAGGAGCTGGCATCTCACTCTCTTTGAATCTTCTTTATCATGCTAGGATTAGCAGGAAAAAGCAAAAAATTTCAGAATTGCACCTTGCAATGTGGAGATATTACTGTTTGTGCATTTACAATATTCATTGATTTTTGCTATTGAAAAAGGTCCAGAAATGTTTGAAGCTACTGACTGAATGAAAGGAGCTGGCATCTCACTCTCTTTGAATCTTCTTTATCATGCTAGGATTAGCAGGAAAAAGCAAAAAATTTCAGAATTGCACCTTGCAATGCGGAGAAATTACTGTTTGTGCATTTACAATATTCATTGATTTTTGCCATTGAAAAACGTCCAGAAATGTTTGAAGCTACTGACTGAATGAAAAGAGCTGGCATCTCACTCTCTTTGAATCTTCTTTACCATGCTAGGATTAGCAGGAAAAAGCAAAAAATTTCAGAATTGCACCTTGCAATGTGGAGATATTACTGTTTGTGCATTTACAATATTCATTGATTTTTGCCATTGAAAAACGTCCAGAAATGTTTGAAGCTACTGACTGAATGAAAGGAGCTGGCATCTCACTCTCTTTGAATCTTCTTTATCATGCTAGGATTAGCAGGAAAAAGCAAAAAATTTCAGAATTGCACCTTGCAATGTGGAGATATTACTGTTTGTGCATTTACAATATTCATTGATTTTTGCCATTGAAAAACGTCCAGAAATGTTTGAAGCTACTGAATGAATGAAAGGAGCTGGCATCTCACTCTCTTTGAATCTTCTTTATCATGCTAGGATTAGCAGGAAAAAGCAAAAAATTTCAGAATTGCACCTTGCAATGCGGAAAAATTACTGTTTGTGCATTTACAATATTCATTGATTTTTGCCATTGAAAAATGTCCAGAAATGTTTGAAGCTACTGACTGAATGAAAGGAGCTGGCATCTCACTCTCTTTGAATCTTCTTTATCATGCTAGGATTAGCAGGAAAAAGCAAAAAAATTCAGAATTGCACCTTGCAATGCGGAGAAATTACTGTTTGTGCATTTACAATATTCATTGATTTTTGCCATTGAAAAGCGTCCAGAAATGTTTGAAGCTACTGACTGAATGAAAAGAGCTGGCATCTCACTCTCTTTGAATCTTCTTTATCATGCTAGGATTAGCAGGAAAAAGCAAAAAATTTCAGAATTGCACCTTGCAATGTGGAGATATTACTGTTTGTGCATTTACAATATTCATTGATTTTTGCCATTGAAAAACGTCCAGAAATGTTTGAAGCTACTGACTGAATGAAAGGAGCTGGCATCTCACTCTCTTTGAATCTTCTTTATCATGCTAGGATTAGCAGGAAAAAGCAAAAAAAATTTCAGAATTGCACCTTGCAATGTGGAGATATTACTGTTTGTGCATTTACAATATTCATTGATTTTTGCCATTGAAAAACGTCCAGAAATGTTTGAAGCTACTGACTGAATGAAAGGAGCTGGCATCTCACTCTCTTTGAATCTTCTTTATCATGCTAGGATTAGCAGGAAAAAGCAAAAAATTTCAGAATTGCACCTTGCAATGTGGAGATATTACTGTTTGTGCATTTACAATATTCATTGATTTTTGCCATTGAAAAACGTCCAGAAATGTTTGAAGCTACTGACTGAATGAAAGGAGCTGGCATCTCACTCTCTTTGAATCTTCTTTATCATGCTAGAATTAGCAGGAAAAAGCAAAAAATTTCAGAATTGCACCTTGCAATGTGGAGATATTACTGTTTGTGCATTTACAATATTCATTGATTTTTGCCATTGAAAAACGTCCAGAAATGTTTGAAGCTACTGACTGAATGAAAGGAGCTGGCATCTCACTCTCTTTGAATCTTCTTTATCATGCTAGGATTAGCAGGAAAAAGCAAAAAATTTCAGAATTGCACCTTGCAATGCGGAGAAATTAATGTTTGTGCATTTACAATATTCATTGATTTTTGCCATTGAAAAACATCATGTTATTCATATACCAGAAATGTTTGAAGCTACTGACTGAATCAAAAGAGCTGGCATCTCACTCTCTTTGAATCTTCTTTATCATGCTAAGAGGAGCAGGAAAAAGCAAAAAATTTCAGAATTGCACCTTGCAATGTGGAGATATTACTGTTTGTGCATTTACAATATTCATTGATTTTTGCCATTGAAAAACGTCCAGAAATGTTTGAAGCTACTGACTGAATGAAAGGAGCTGGCATCTCACTCTCTTTGAATCTTCTTTATCATGCTAGGATTAGCAGGAAAAAGCAAAAAATTTCAGAATTGCACCTTGCAATGTGGAGATATTACTGTTTGTGCATTTACAATATTCATTGATTTTTGCTATTGAAAAAGGTCCAGAAATGTTTGAAGCTACTGACTGAATGAAAGGAGCTGGCATCTCACTCTCTTTGAATCTTCTTTATCATGCTAGGATTAGCAGGAAAAAGCAAAAAATTTCAGAATTGCACCTTGCAATGTGGAGATATTACTGTTTGTGCATTTACAATATTCATTGATTTTTGCCATTGAAAAACGTCCAGAAATGTTTGAAGCTACTGACTGAATGAAAGGAGCTGGCATCTCACTCTCTTTGAATCTTCTTTATCATGCTAGGATTAGCAGGAAAATGCAAAAAATTTCAGAATTGCACCTTGCAATGTGGAGATATTACTGTTTGTGCATTTACAATATTCATTGATTTTTGCCATTGAAAAACGTCCAGAAATGTTTGAAGCTACTGACTGAATGAAAGGAGCTGGCATCTCACTCTCTTTGAATCTTCTTTATCATGCTTGGATTAGCAGGAAAAAGCAAAAAATTTCAGAATTGCACCTTGCAATGCGGAGAAATTACTGTTTGTGCATTTACAATATTCATTGATTTTTGCCATTGAAAAACATCATGTTATTCATATACCAGAAGTGTTTGAAGCTACTGACTGAATGAAAAGCGCTGGCATCTCACTCTCTTTGAATCTTCTTTATCATGCTAAGAGGAGCAGGAAAAAGCAAAAAATTTCAGAATTGCACCTTGCAATGTGGAGATATTACTGTTTGTGCATTTACAATATTCATTGATTTTTGCCATTGAAAAACGTCCAGAAATGTTTGAAGCTACTGACTGAATGAAAGGAGCTGGCATCTCACTCTCTTTGAATCTTCTTTATCATGCTAGGATTAGCAGGAAAAAGCAAAAAATTTCAGAATTGCACCTTGCAATGTGGAGATATTACTGTTTGTGCATTTACAATATTCATTGATTTTTGCCATTGAAAAACGTCCAGAAATGTTTGAAGCTACTGACTGAATGAAAGGAGCTGGCATCTCACTCTCTTTGAATCTTCTTTATCATGCTAGGATTAGCAGGAAAAAGCAAAAAATTTCAGAATTGCACCTTGCAATGCGGAGAAATTAATGTTTGTGCATTTACAATATTCATTGATTTTTGCCATTGAAAAACATCATGTTATTCATATACCAGAAATGTTTGAAGCTACTGACTGAATCAAAAGAGCTGGCATCTCACTCTCTTTGAATCTTCTTTATCATGCTAAGAGGAGCAGGAAAAAGCAAAAAATTTCAGAATTGCACCTTGCAATGTGGAGATATTACTGTTTGTGCATTTACAATATTCATTGATTTTTGCCATTGAAAAACGTCCAGAAATGTTTGAAGCTACTGACTGAATGAAAGGAGCTGGCATCTCACTCTCTTTGAATCTTCTTTATCATGCTAGGATTAGCAGGAAAAAGCAAAAAATTTCAGAATTGCACCTTGCAATGTGGAGATATTACTGTTTGTGCATTTACAATATTCATTGATTTTTGCTATTGAAAAAGGTCCAGAAATGTTTGAAGCTACTGACTGAATGAAAGGAGCTGGCATCTCACTCTCTTTGAATCTTCTTTATCATGCTAGGATTAGCAGGAAAAAGCAAAAAATTTCAGAATTGCACCTTGCAATGTGGAGATATTACTGTTTGTGCATTTACAATATTCATTGATTTTTGCCATTGAAAAACGTCCAGAAATGTTTGAAGCTACTGACTGAATGAAAGGAGCTGGCATCTCACTCTCTTTGAATCTTCTTTATCATGCTAGGATTAGCAGGAAAATGCAAAAAATTTCAGAATTGCACCTTGCAATGTGGAGATATTACTGTTTGTGCATTTACAATATTCATTGATTTTTGCCATTGAAAAACGTCCAGAAATGTTTGAAGCTACTGACTGAATGAAAGGAGCTGGCATCTCACTCTCTTTGAATCTTCTTTATCATGCTAGGATTAGCAGGAAAAAGCAAAAAATTTCAGAATTGCACCTTGCAATGTGGAGATATTACTGTTTGTGCATTTACAATATTCATTGATTTTTGCCATTGAAAAACGTCCAGAAATGTTTGAAGCTACTGACTGAATGAAAGGAGCTGGCATCTCACTCTCTTTGAATCTTCTTTATCATGCTAGGATTAGCAGGAAAAAGCAAAAAATTTCAGAATTGCACCTTGCAATGCGAAGAAATTACTGTTTGTGCATTTACAATATTCATTGATTTTTGCCATTGAAAAACATCATGTTATTCATATACCAGAAGTGTTTATAGCTACTGACTGAATGAAAAGAGCTGGCATCTCACTCTCTTTGAATCTTCTTTATCATGCTAAGAGGAGCAGGAAAAAGCAAAAAATTTCAGAATTGCACCTTGCAATGTGGAGATATTACTGTTTGTGCATTTACAATATTCATTGATTTTTGCCATTGAAAAACGTCCAGAAATGTTTGAAGCTACTGACTGAATGAAAGGAGCTGGCATCTCACTCTCTTTGAATCTTCTTTATCATGCTAGGATTAGCAGGAAAAAGCAAAAAATTTCAGAATTGCACCTTGCAATGCGGAGAAATTACTGTTTGTGCATTTACAATATTCATTGATTTTTGCCATTGAAAAACATCATGTTATTCGTATACCAGAAATGTTTGAAGCTACTGACTGAATGAAAAGAGCTGGCATCTCACTCTCTTTGAATCTTCTTTATCAAGCTAAGAGGAGCAGAAAAAAGTAAAAATTTCAGAATTGCACCTTGCAATGTGGAGATATTACTGTTTGTGCATTTACAATATTCATTGATTTTTGAGATTGAAAAACGTCCAGAAATGTTTGAAGCTACTGACTGAATGAAAGGAGCTGGCATCTCACTCTCTTTGAATCTTCTTTATCATGCTAGGATTAGCAGGAAAAAGCAAAAAATTTCAGAATTGCACCTTGCAATGTGGAGATATTACTGTTTGTGCATTTACAATATTCATTGATTTTTGCCATTGAAAAACGTCCAGAAATGTTTGAAGCTACTGACTGAATGAAAGGAGCTGGCATCTCACTCTCTTTGAATCTTCTTTATCATGCTAGGATTAGCAGGAAAAAGCAAAAAATTTCAGAATTGCACCTTGCAATGTGGAGATATTACTGTTTGTGCATTTACAATATTCATTGATTTTTGCCATTGAAAAACGTCCAGAAATGTTTGAAGCTACTGACTGAATGAAAGGAGCTGGCATCTCACTCTCTTTGAATCTTCTTTATCATGCTAGGATTAGCAGGAAAAAGCAAAAAATTTCAGAATTGCACCTTGTAATGCGGAGAAATTACTGTTTGTGCATTTACAATATTCATTGATTTTTGCCATTGAAAAATATCATGTTATTCATATACCAGAAATGTTTGAAGCTACTGACTGAATCAAAAGAGCTGGCATCTCACTCTCTTTGAATCTTCTTTATCATGCTAAGAGGAGCAGGAAAAAGCAAAAAATTTCAGAATTGCACCTTGCAATGTGGAGATATTACTGTTTGTGCATTTACAATATTCATTGATTTTTGCCATTGAAAAACGTCCAGAAATGTTTGAAGCTACTGACTGAATGAAAGGAGCTGGCATCTCACTCTCTTTGAATCTTCTTTATCATGCTAGGATTAGCGGGAAAAAGCAAAAAAATTTCAGAATTGCACCTTGCAATGTGGAGATATTACTGTTTTTGCATTTACAATATTCATTGATTTTTGCCATTGAAAAACGTCCAGAAATGTTTGAAGCTACTGACTGAATGAAAGGAGCTGGCATCTCACTCTCTTTGAATCTTCTTTATCATGCTAGGATTAGCAGGAAAAAGCAAAAAATTTCAGAATTGCACCTTGCAATGTGGAGATATTACTGTTTGTGCATTTACAATATTCATTGATTTTTGCCATTGAAAAACGTCCAGAAATGTTTGAAGCTACTGACTGAATGAAAGGAGCTGGCATCTC
Organism: Phyllobates terribilis; assembly: GCF_046119375.1. Lineage (NCBI taxonomy): Eukaryota > Metazoa > Chordata > Amphibia > Anura > Dendrobatidae > Phyllobates > Phyllobates terribilis. Next base: position 622,911 of record NW_027363434.1, read on the forward strand.
ACTCTCTTTGAATCTTCTTTATCATGCTAGGATTAGCAGGAAAAAGCAAAAAATTTCAGAATTGCACCTTGCAATGCGGAGAAATTACTGTTTGTGCATTTACAATATTCATTGATTTTTGCCATTGAAAAACATCATGTTATTCATATACCAGAAATGTTTGAAGCTACTGACTGAATGAAAAGAGCTGGCATCTCATTCTCTTTGAATCTTCTTTATCATGCTAAGAGGAGCAGGAAAAAGCAAAAAATTTCAGAATTGCACCTTGCAATGTGGAGATATTACTGTTTGTGCATTTACAATATTCATTAATTTTTGCCATTGAAAAACGTCATGAAATGTTTGAAGCTACTGACTGAATGAAAGGAGCTGGCATCTCACTCTCTTTGAATCTTCTTTATCATGCTAGGATTAGCAGGAAAAAGCAAAAAATTTCAGAATTGCACCTTGCAATGCGGAGAAATTACTGTTTGTGCATTTACAATATTCATTCATTTTTGCCATTGAAAAACATCATGTTATTCATATACCAGAAATGTTTGAAGCTACTGACTGAATCAAAAGAGCTGGCATCTCACTCTCTTCGAATCTTCTTTATCATGCTAAGAGGAGCAGGAAAAAGCAAAAAATTTCAGAATTGCACCTTGCAATGTGGAGATATTACTGTTTGTGCATTTACAATATTCATTGATTTTTGCCATTGAAAAACGTCCCGAAATGTTTGAAGCTACTGACTGAATGAAAGGAGCTGGCATCTCACTCTCTTTGAATCTTCTTTATCATGCTAGGATTAGCAGGAAAAAGCAAAAAATTTCAGAATTGCACCTTGCAATGTGGAGATATTACTGTTTGTGCATTTACAATATTCATTGATTTTTGCCATTGAAAAAGGTCCAGAAAAGTTTGAAGCTAATGACTGAATGAAAGGAGCTGGCATCTCACTCTCTTTGAATCTTCTTTATCATGCTAGGATTAGCAGGAAAAAGCAAAAAATTTCAGAATTGCACCTTGCAATGTGGAGATATTACTGTTTGTGCATTTACAATATTCATTGATTTTTGCCATTGAAAAACGTCCAGAAATGTTTGAAGCTACTGACTTAATGAAAGGAGCTGGCATCTCACTCTCTTTGAATCTTCTTTATCATGCTAGGATTAGCAGTAAAATGCAAAAAATTTCAGAATTGCACCTTGCAATGTGGAGATATTACTGTTTGTGCATTTACAATATTCATTGATTTTTGCCATTGAAAAACGTCCAGAAATGTTTGAAGCTACTGACTGAATGAAAGGAGCTGGCATCTCACTCTCTTTGAATCTTCTTTATCATGCTAGGATTAGCAGGAAAAAGCAAAAAATTTCAGAATTGCACCTTGCAATGTGGAGATATTACTGTTTGTGCATTTACAATATTCATTGATTTTTGCCATTGAAAAACGTCCAGAAATGTTTGAAGCTACTGACTGAATGAAAGGAGCTGGCATCTCACTCTCTTTGAATCTTCTTTATCATGCTAGGATTAGCAGGAAAAAGCAAAACATTTCAGAATTGCACATTGCAATGTGGAGATATTACTGTTTGTGCATTTACAATATTCATTGATTTTTGCCATTGAAAAACGTCCCGAAATGTTTGAAGCTACTGACTGAATGAAAGGAGCTGGCATCTCACTCTCTTTGAATCTTCTTTATCATGCTAGGATTAGCAGGAAAAAGCAAAAAATTTCAGAATTGCACCTTGCAATGTGGAGATATTACTGTTTGTGCATTTACAATATTCATTGATTTTTGCCATTGAAAAAGGTCCAGAAATGTTTGAAGCTAATGACTGAATGAAAGGGGCTGGCATCTCACTCTCTTTGAATCTTCTTTATCATGCTAGGATTAGCAGGAAAAAGCAAAAAATTTCAGAATTGCACCTTGCAATGTGGAGATATTACTGTTTGTGCATTTACAATATTCATTGATTTTTGCCATTGAAAAACGTCCAGAAATGTTTGAAGCTACTGACTGAATGAAAGGAGCTGGCATCTCACTCTCTTTGAATCTTCTTTATCATGCTAGGATTGGCAGTAAAATGCAAAAAATTTCAGAATTGCACCTTGCAATGTGGAGATATTACTGTTTGTGCATTTACAATATTCATTGATTTTTGCCATTGAAAAACGTCCAGAAATGTTTGAAGCTACTGACTGAATGAAAGGAGCTGGCATCTCACTCTCTTTGAATCTTCTTTATCATGCTAGGATTAGCAGGAAAAAGCAAAAAATTTCAGAATTGCACCTTGCAATGTGGAGATATTACTGTTTGTGCATTTACAATATTCATTGATTTTTGCCATTGAAAAACGTCCAGAAATGTTTGAAGCTACTGACTGAATGAAAGGAGCTGGCATCTCACTCTCTTTGAATCTTCTTTATCATGCTAGGATTAGCAGGAAAAAGCAAAAAATTTCAGAATTGCACCTTGCAATGCGGAGAAATTACTGTTTGTGCATTTACAATATTCATTGATTTTTGCCATTGAAAAACATCATGTTATTCATATACCAGAAATGTTTGAAGCTACTGACTGAATGAAAAGAGCTGGCATCTCACTCTCTTTGAATCTTCTTTATCATGCTAAGAGGAGCAGGAAAAAGCAAAAAATTTCAGAATTGCACCTTGCAATGTGGAGATATTACTGTTTGTGCATTTACAATATTCATTGATTTTTGCCATTGAAAAACGTCCAGAAATGTTTGAAGCTACTGACTGAATGAAAGGAGCTGGCATCTCACTCTCTTTGAATCTTCTTTATCATGCTAGGATTAGCAGGAAAAAGCAAAAAATTTCAGAATTGCACCTTGCAATGTGGAGATATTACTGTTTGTGCATTTACAATATTCATTGATTTTTGCCATTGAAAAACGTCCAGAAATGTTTGAAGCTACTGAGTGAATGAAAGGAGCTGGCATCTCACTCTCTTTGAATCTTCTTTATCATGCTAGGATTAGCAGGAAAAAGCAAAAAATTTCAGAATTGCACCTTGCAATGCGAAGAAATTACTGTTTGTGCATTTACAATATTCATTGATTTTTGCCATTGAAAAACATCATGTTATTCATATACCAGAAGTGTTTATAGCTACTGACTGAATGAAAAGAGCTGGCATCTCACTCTCTTTGAATCTTCTTTATCATGCTAAGAGGAGCAGGAAAAAGCAAAAAATTTCAGAATTGCACCTTGCAATGTGGAGATATTACTGTTTGTGCATTTACAATATTCATTGATTTTTGCCATTGAAAAACGTCCAGAAATGTTTGAAGCTACTGACTGAATGAAAGGAGCTGGCATCTCACTCTCTTTGAATCTTCTTTATCATGCTAGGATTAGCAGGAAAAAGCAAAAAATTTCAGAATTGCACCTTGCAATGCGGAGAAATTACTGTTTGTGCATTTACAATATTCATTGATTTTTGCCATTGAAAAACATCATGTTATTCGTATACCAGAAATGTTTGAAGCTACTGACTGAATGAAAAGAGCTGGCATCTCACTCTCTTTGAATCTTCTTTATCAAGCTAAGAGGAGCAGAAAAAAGTAAAAATTTCAGAATTGCACCTTGCAATGTGGAGATATTACTGTTTGTGCATTTACAATATTCATTGATTTTTGAGATTGAAAAACGTCCAGAAATGTTTGAAGCTACTGACTGAATGAAAGGAGCTGGCATCTCACTCTCTTTGAATCTTCTTTATCATGCTAGGATTAGCAGGAAAAAGCAAAAAATTTCAGAATTGCACCTTGCAATGTGGAGATATTACTGTTTGTGCATTTACAATATTCATTGATTTTTGCCATTGAAAAACGTCCAGAAATGTTTGAAGCTACTGACTGAATGAAAGGAGCTGGCATCTCACTCTCTTTGAATCTTCTTTATCATGCTAGGATTAGCAGGAAAAAGCAAAAAATTTCAGAATTGCACCTTGCAATGTGGAGATATTACTGTTTGTGCATTTACAATATTCATTGATTTTTGCCATTGAAAAACGTCCAGAAATGTTTGAAGCTACTGACTGAATGAAAGGAGCTGGCATCTCACTCTCTTTGAATCTTCTTTATCATGCTAGGATTAGCAGGAAAAAGCAAAAAATTTCAGAATTGCACCTTGTAATGCGGAGAAATTACTGTTTGTGCATTTACAATATTCATTGATTTTTGCCATTGAAAAATATCATGTTATTCATATACCAGAAATGTTTGAAGCTACTGACTGAATCAAAAGAGCTGGCATCTCACTCTCTTTGAATCTTCTTTATCATGCTAAGAGGAGCAGGAAAAAGCAAAAAATTTCAGAATTGCACCTTGCAATGTGGAGATATTACTGTTTGTGCATTTACAATATTCATTGATTTTTGCCATTGAAAAACGTCCAGAAATGTTTGAAGCTACTGACTGAATGAAAGGAGCTGGCATCTCACTCTCTTTGAATCTTCTTTATCATGCTAGGATTAGCGGGAAAAAGCAAAAAAATTTCAGAATTGCACCTTGCAATGTGGAGATATTACTGTTTTTGCATTTACAATATTCATTGATTTTTGCCATTGAAAAACGTCCAGAAATGTTTGAAGCTACTGACTGAATGAAAGGAGCTGGCATCTCACTCTCTTTGAATCTTCTTTATCATGCTAGGATTAGCAGGAAAAAGCAAAAAATTTCAGAATTGCACCTTGCAATGTGGAGATATTACTGTTTGTGCATTTACAATATTCATTGATTTTTGCCATTGAAAAACGTCCAGAAATGTTTGAAGCTACTGACTGAATGAAAGGAGCTGGCATCTCACTCTCTTTGAATCTTCTTTATCATGCTAGGATTAGCAGGAAAAAGCAAAAAATTTCAGAATTGCACCTTGCAATGCGGAGAAATTACTGTTTGTGCATTTACAATATTCATTGATTTTTGCCATTGAAAAACATCATGTTATTCATATACCAGAAATGTTTGAAGCTACTGACTGAATGAAAAGAGCTGGCATCTCATTCTCTTTGAATCTTCTTTATCATGCTAAGAGGAGCAGGAAAAAGCAAAAAATTTCAGAATTGCACCTTGCAATGTGGAGATATTACTGTTTGTGCATTTACAATATTCATTAATTTTTGCCATTGAAAAACGTCATGAAATGTTTGAAGCTACTGACTGAATGAAAGGAGCTGGCATCTCACTCTCTTTGAATCTTCTTTATCATGCTAGGATTAGCAGGAAAATGCAAAAAATTTCAGAATTGCACCTTGCAATGCGGAGAAATTACTGTTTGTGCATTTACAATATTCATTGATTTTTGCCATTGAAAAACATCATGTTATTCATATACCAGAAATGTTTGAAGCTACTGACTGAATCAAAAGAGCTGGCATCTCACTCTCTTCGAATCTTCTTTATCATGCTAAGAGGAGCAGGAAAAAGCAAAAAATTTCAGAATTGCACCTTGCAATGTGGAGATATTACTGTTTGTGCATTTACAATATTCATTGATTTTTGCCATTGAAAAACGTCCCGAAATGTTTGAAGCTACTGACTGAATGAAAGGAGCTGGCATCTCACTCTCTTTGAATCTTCTTTATCATGCTAGGATTAGCAGGAAAAAGCAAAAAATTTCAGAATTGCACCTTGCAATGTGGAGATATTACTGTTTGTGCATTTACAATATTCATTGATTTTTGCCATTGAAAAAGGTCCAGAAAAGTTTGAAGCTAATGACTGAATGAAAGGAGCTGGCATCTCACTCTCTTTGAATCTTCTTTATCATGCTAGGATTAGCAGGAAAAAGCAAAAAATTTCAGAATTGCACCTTGCAATGTGGAGATATTACTGTTTGTGCATTTACAATATTCATTGATTTTTGCCATTGAAAAACGTCCAGAAATGTTTGAAGCTACTGACTTAATGAAAGGAGCTGGCATCTCACTCTCTTTGAATCTTCTTTATCATGCTAGCATTAGCAGTAAAATGCAAAAAATTTCAGAATTGCACCTTGCAATGTGGAGATATTACTGTTTGTGCATTTACAATATTCATTGATTTTTGCCATTGAAAAACGTCCAGAAATGTTTGAAGCTACTGACTGAATGAAAGGAGCTGGCATCTCACTCTCTTTGAATCTTCTTTATCATGCTAGGATTAGCAGGAAAAAGCAAAAAATTTCAGAATTGCACCTTGCAATGTGGAGATATTACTGTTTGTGCATTTACAATATTCATTGATTTTTGCCATTGAAAAACGTCCAGAAATGTTTGAAGCTACTGACTGAATGAAAGGAGCTGGCATCTCACTCTCTTTGAATCTTCTTTATCATGCTAGGATTAGCAGGAAAAAGCAAAACATTTCAGAATTGCACATTGCAATGTGGAGATATTACTGTTTGTGCATTTACAATATTCATTGATTTTTGCCATTGAAAAACGTCCCGAAATGTTTGAAGCTACTGACTGAATGAAAGGAGCTGGCATCTCACTCTCTTTGAATCTTCTTTATCATGCTAGGATTAGCAGGAAAAAGCAAAAAATTTCAGAATTGCACCTTGCAATGTGGAGATATTACTGTTTGTGCATTTACAATATTCATTGATTTTTGCCATTGAAAAAGGTCCAGAAATGTTTGAAGCTAATGACTGAATGAAAGGGGCTGGCATCTCACTCTCTTTGAATCTTCTTTATCATGCTAGGATTAGCAGGAAAAAGCAAAAAATTTCAGAATTGCACCTTGCAATGTGGAGATATTACTGTTTGTGCATTTACAATATTCATTGATTTTTGCCATTGAAAAACGTCCAGAAATGTTTGAAGCTACTGACTGAATGAAAGGAGCTGGCATCTCACTCTCTTTGAATCTTCTTTATCATGCTAGGATTGGCAGTAAAATGCAAAAAATTTCAGAATTGCACCTTGCAATGTGGAGATATTACTGTTTGTGCATTTACAATATTCATTGATTTTTGCCATTGAAAAACGTCCAGAAATGTTTGAAGCTACTGACTGAATGAAAGGAGCTGGCATCACACTCTCTTTGAATCTTCTTTATCATGCTAGGATTAGCAGGAAAAAGCAAAAAATTTCAGAATTGCACCTTGCAATGTGGAGATATTACTGTTTGTGCATTTACAATATTCATTGATTTTTGCCATTGAAAAACGTCCAGAAATGTTTGAAGCTACTGACTGAATGAAAGGAGCTGGCATCTCACTCTCTTTGAATCTTCTTTATCATGCTAGGATTAGCAGGAAAAAGCAAAAAATTTCAGAATTGCACCTTGCAATGCGGAGAAATTACTGTTTGTGCATTTACAATATTCATTGATTTTTGCCATTGAAAAACATCATGTTATTCATATACCAGAAATGTTTGAAGCTACTGACTGAATGAAAAGAGCTGGCATCTCACTCTCTTTGAATCTTCTTTATCATGCTAAGAGGAGCAGGAAAAAGCAAAAAATTTCAGAATTGCACCTTGCAATGTGGAGATATTACTGTTTGTGCATTTACAATATTCATTGATTTTTGCCATTGAAAAACGTCCAGAAATGTTTGAAGCTACTGACTGAATGAAAGGAGCTGGCATCTCACTCTCTTTGAATCTTCTTTATCATGCTAGGATTAGCAGGAAAAAGCAAAAAATTTCAGAATTGCACCTTGCAATGCGGAGAAATTACTGTTTGTGCATTTACAATATTCATTGATTTTTGCCATTGAAAAACATCATGTTATTCGTATACCAGAAATGTTTGAAGCTACTGACTGAATGAAAGGAGCTGGCATCTCACTCTCTTTGAATCTTCTTTATCATGCTAGGATTAGCAGGAAAAAGCAAAACATTTCAGAATTGCACCTTGCAATGTGGAGATATTACTGTTTGTGCATTTACAATATTCATTGATTTTTGCCATTGAAAAACGTCCAGAAATGTTTGAAGCTACTGACTGAATGAAAGGAGCTGGCATCTCACTCTCTTTGAATCTTCTTTATCATGCTAGGATTAGCAGGAAAAAGCAAAAAATTTCAGAATTGCACCTTGCAATGTGGAGATATTACTGTTTGTGCATTTACAATATTCATTGATTTTTGCCATTGAAAAACGTCCAGAAATGTTTGAAGCTACTGACTGAATGAAAGGAGCTGGCATCTCACTCTCTTTGAATCTTCTTTATCATGCTAGGATTAGCAGGAAAAAGCAAAAAATTTCAGAATTGCACCTTGCAATGTGGAGATATTACTGTTTGTGCATTTACAATATTCATTGATTTTTGCCATTGACAAACGTCCAGAAATGTTTGAAGCTACTGACTGAATGAAAGGAGCAGGCATCTCACTCTCTTTGAATCTTCTTTATCATGCTAGGATTAGCAGGAAAAAGCAAAAAATTTCAGAATTGCACCTTGCAATGTGGAGATATTACTGTTTGTGCATTTACAATATTCATTGATTTTTGCCATTGAAAAACATCATGTTATTCATATACCAGAAATGTTTGAAGCTACTGACTGAATGAAAAGAGCTGGCATCTCATTCTCTTTGAATCTTCTTTATCATGCTAAGAGGAGTAGGAAAAAGCAAAAAATTTCAGAATTGCACCTTGCAATGTGGAGATATTACTGTTTGTGCATTTACAATATTCATTAATTTTTGCCATTGAAAAACGTCATGAAATGTTTGAAGCTACTGACTGAATGAAAGGAGCTGGCATCTCACTCTCTTTGAATCTTCTTTATCATGCTAGGATTAGCAGGAAAAAGCAAAAAATTTCAGAATTGCACCTTGCAATGCGGAGAAATTACTGTTTGTGCATTTACAATATTCATTGATTTTTGCCATTGAAAAACATCATGTTATTCATATACCAGAAATGTTTGAAGCTACTGACTGAATCAAAAGAGCTGGCATCTCACTCTCTTTGAATCTTCTTTATCATGCTAAGAGGAGCAGGAAAAAGCAAAAAATTTCAGAATTGCACCTTGCAATGTGGAGATATTACTGTTTGTGCATTTACAATATTCATTGATTTTTGCCATTGAAAAACGTCCCGAAATGTTTGAAGCTACTGACTGAATGAAAGGAGCTGGCATCTCACTCTCTTTGAATCTTCTTTATCATGCTAGGATTAGCAGGAAAAAGCAAAAAATTTCAGAATTGCACCTTGCAATGTGGAGATATTACTGTTTGTGCATTTACAATATTCATTGATTTTTGCCATTGAAAAAGGTCCAGAAAAGTTTGAAGCTAATGACTGAATGAAAGGAGCTGGCATCTCACTCTCTTTGAATCTTCTTTATCATGCTAGGATTAGCAGGAAAAAGCAAAAAATTTCAGAATTGCACCTTGCAATGTGGAGATATTACTGTTTGTGCATTTACAATATTCATTGATTTTTGCCATTGAAAAACGTCCAGAAATGTTTGAAGCTACTGACTTAATGAAAGGAGCTGGCATCTCACTCTCTTTGAATCTTCTTTATCATGCTAGGATTAGCAGTAAAATGCAAAAAATTTCAGAATTGCACCTTGCAATGTGGAGATATTACTGTTTGTGCATTTACAATATTCATTGATTTTTGCCATTGAAAAACGTCCAGAAATGTTTGAAGCTACTGACTGAATGAAAGGAGCTGGCATCTCACTCTCTTTGAATCTTCTTTATCATGCTAGGATTAGCAGGAAAAAGCAAAAAATTTCAGAATTGCACCTTGCAATGTGGAGATATTACTGTTTGTGCATTTACAATATTCATTGATTTTTGCCATTGAAAAAGGTCCAGAAATGTTTGAAGCTAATGACTGAATGAAAGGAGCTGGCATCTCACTCTCTTTGAATCTTCTTTATCATGCTAGGATTAGCAGGAAAAAGCAAAAAATTTCAGAATTGCACCTTGCAATGTGGAGATATTACTGTTTGTGCATTTACAATATTCATTGATTTTTGCCATTGAAAAACATCATGTTATTCATATACCAGAAATGTTTGAAGCTACTGACTGAATGAAAAGAGCTGGCATCTCATTCTCTTTGAATCTTCTTTATCATGCTAAGAGGAGCAGGAAAAAGCAAAAAATTTCAGAATTGCACCTTGCAATGTGGAGATATTACTGTTTGTGCATTTACAATATTCATTAATTTTTGCCATTGAAAAACGTCATGAAATGTTTGAAGCTACTGACTGAATGAAAGGAGCTGGCATCTCACTCTCTTTGAATCTTCTTTATCATGCTAGGATTAGCAGGAAAAAGCAAAAAATTTCAGAATTGCACCTTGCAATGCGGAGAAATTACTGTTTGTGCATTTACAATATTCATTGATTTTTGCCATTGAAAAACATCATGTTATTCATATACCAGAAATGTTTGAAGCTACTGACTGAATCAAAAGAGCTGGCATCTCACTCTCTTTGAATCTTCTTTATCATGCTAAGAGGAGCAGGAAAAAGCAAAAAATTTCAGAATTGCACCTTGCAATGTGGAGATATTACTGTTTGTGCATTTACAATATTCATTGATTTTTGCCATTGAAAAACGTCCCGAAATGTTTGAAGCTACTGACTGAATGAAAGGAGCTGGCATCTCACTCTCTTTGAATCTTCTTTATCATGCTAGGATTAGCAGGAAAAAGCAAAAAATTTCAGAATTGCACCTTGCAATGTGGAGATATTACTGTTTGTGCATTTACAATATTCATTGATTTTTGCCATTGAAAAAGGTCCAGAAATGTTTGAAGCTAATGACTGAATGAAAGGAGCTGGCATCTCACTCTCTTTGAATCTTCTTTATCATGCTAGGATTAGCAGGAAAAAGCAAAAAATTTCAGAATTGCACCTTGCAATGTGGAGATATTACTGTTTGTGCATTTACAATATTCATTGATTTTTGCCATTGAAAAACGTCCAGAAATGTTTGAAGCTACTGACTTAATGAAAGGAGCTGGCATCTCACTCTCTTTGAATCTTCTTTATCATGCTAGGATTAGCAGTAAAATGCAAAAAATTTCAGAATTGCACCTTGCAATGTGGAGATATTACTGTTTGTGCATTTACAATATTCATTGATTTTTGCCATTGAAAAACGTCCAGAAATGTTTGAAGCTACTGACTGAATGAAAGGAGCTGGCATCTCACTCTCTTTGAATCTTCTTTATCATGCTAGGATTAGCAGGAAAAAGCAAAAAATTTCAGAATTGCACCTTGCAATGTGGAGATATTACTGTTTGTGCATTTACAATATTCATTGATTTTTGCCATTGAAAAAGGTCCAGAAATGTTTGAAGCTAATGACTGAATGAAAGGAGCTGGCATCTCACTCTCTTTGAATCTTCTTTATCATGCTAGGATTAGCAGGAAAAAGCAAAAAATTTCAGAATTGCACCTTGCAATGTGGAGATATTACTGTTTGTGCATTTACAATATTCATTGATTTTTGCCATTGAAAAACGTCCAGAAATGTTTGAAGCTACTGACTTAATGAAAGGAGCTGGCATCTCACTCTCTTTGAATCTTCTTTATCATGCTAGGATTAGCAGTAAAATGCAAAAAATTTCAGAATTGCACCTTGCAATGTGGAGATATTACTGTTTGTGCATTTACAATATTCATTGATTTTTGCCATTGAAAAACGTCCAGAAATGTTTGAAGCTACTGACTGAATGAAAGGAGCTGGCATCTCACTCTCTTTGAATCTTCTTTATCATGCTAGGATTAGCAGGAAAAAGCAAAAAATTTCAGAATTGCACCTTGCAATGTGGAGATATTACTGTTTGTGCATTTACAATATTCATTGATTTTTGCCATTGAAAAACGTCCAGAAATGTTTGAAGCTACTGACTGAATGAAAGGAGCTGGCATCTCACTCTCTTTGAATCTTCTTTATCATGCTAGGATTAGCAGGAAAAAGCAAAACATTTCAGAATTGCACATTGCAATGTGGAGATATTACTGTTTGTGCATTTACAATATTCATTGATTTTTGCCATTGAAAAACGTCCCGAAATGTTTGAAGCTACTGACTGAATGAAAGGAGCTGGCATCTCACTCTCTTTGAATCTTCTTTATCATGCTAGGATTAGCAGGAAAAAGCAAAAAATTTCAGAATTGCACCTTGCAATGTGGAGATATTACTGTTTGTGCATTTACAATATTCATTGATTTTTGCCATTGAAAAAGGTCCAGAAATGTTTGAAGCTAATGACTGAATGAAAGGGGCTGGCATCTCACTCTCTTTGAATCTTCTTTATCATGCTAGGATTAGCAGGAAAAAGCAAAAAATTTCAGAATTGCACCTTGCAATGTGGAGATATTACTGTTTGTGCATTTACAATATTCATTGATTTTTGCCATTGAAAAACGTCCAGAAATGTTTGAAGCTACTGACTGAATGAAAGGAGCTGGCATCTCACTCTCTTTGAATCTTCTTTATCATGCTAGGATTAGCAGTAAAATGCAAAAAATTTCAGAATTGCACCTTGCAATGTGGAGATATTACTGTTTGTGCATTTACAATATTCATTGATTTTTGCCATTGAAAAACGTCCAGAAATGTTTGAAGCTACTGACTGAATGAAAGGAGCTGGCATCTCACTCTCTTTGAATCTTCTTTATCATGCTAGGATTAGCAGGAAAAAGCAAAAAATTTCAGAATTGCACCTTGCAATGTGGAGATATTACTGTTTGTGCATTTACAATATTCATTGATTTTTGCCATTGAAAAACGTCCAGAAATGTTTGAAGCTACTGACTGAATGAAAGGAGCTGGCATCTCACTCTCTTTGAATCTTCTTTATCATGCTAGGATTAGCAGGAAAAAGCAAAAAATTTCAGAATTGCACCTTGCAATGCGGAGAAATTACTGTTTGTGCATTTACAATATTCATTGATTTTTGCCATTGAAAAACATCATGTTATTCATATACCAGAAATGTTTGAAGCTACTGACTGAATGAAAAGAGCTGGCATCTCACTCTCTTTGAATCTTCTTTATCATGCTAAGAGGAGCAGGAAAAAGCAAAAAATTTCAGAATTGCACCTTGCAATGTGGAGATATTACTGTTTGTGCATTTACAATATTCATTGATTTTTGCCATTGAAAAACGTCCAGAAATGTTTGAAGCTACTGACTGAATGAAAGGAGCTGGCATCTCACTCTCTTTGAATCTTCTTTATCATGCTAGGATTAGCAGGAAAAAGCAAAAAATTTCAGAATTGCACCTTGCAATGCGGAGAAATTACTGTTTGTGCATTTACAATATTCATTGATTTTTGCCATTGAAAAACATCATGTTATTCGTATACCAGAAATGTTTGAAGCTACTGACTGAATGAAAGGAGCTGGCATCTCACTCTCTTTGAATCTTCTTTATCATGCTAGGATTAGCAGGAAAAAGCAAAACATTTCAGAATTGCACCTTGCAATGTGGAGATATTACTGTTTGTGCATTTACAATATTCATTGATTTTTGCCATTGAAAAACGTCCAGAAATGTTTGAAGCTACTGACTGAATGAAAGGAGCTGGCATCTCACTCTCTTTGAATCTTCTTTATCATGCTAGGATTAGCAGGAAAAAGCAAAAAATTTAAGAATTGCACCTTGCAATGTGGAGATATTACTGTTTGTGCATTTACAATATTCATTGATTTTTGCCATTGAAAAACGTCAAGAAATGTTTGAAGCTACTGACTGAATGAAAGGAGCTGGCATCTCACTCTCTTTGAATCTTCTTTATCATGCTAGGATTAGCAGGAAAAAGCAAAAAATTTCAGAATTGCACCTTGTAATGCGGAGAAATTACTGTTTGTGCATTTACAATATTCATTGATTTTTGCCATTGAAAAACATCATGTTATTCGTATACCAGAAATGTTTGAAGCTACTGACTGAATGAAAAGAGCTGGAATCTCACTCTCTTTGAATCTTCTTTATCATGCTAAGAGGAGCAGGAAAAAGTAAAAATTTCAGAATTGCACCTTGCAATGTGGAGATATTACTGTTTGTGCATTTACAATATTCATTGATTTTTGCCATTGAAAAACGTCCAGAAATGTTTGAAGCTACTGACTGAATGAAAGGAGCTGGCATCTCACTCTCTTTGAATCTTCTTTATCATGCTAGGATTAGCAGGAAAAAGCAAAAAATTTCAGAATTGCACCTTGCAATGTGGAGATATTACTGTTTGTGCATTTACAATATTCATTGATTTTTGCCATTGAAAAACGTCCAGAAATGTTTGAAGCTACTGACTGAATGAAAGGAGCTGGCATCTCACTCTCTTTGAATCTTCTTTATCATGCTAGGATTAGCAGGAAAAAGCAAAAAATTTAAGAATTGCACCTTGCAATGTGGAGATATTACTGTTTGTGCATTTACAATATTCATTGATTTTTGCCATTGAAAAACGTCAAGAAATGTTTGAAGCTACTGACTGAATGAAAGGAGCTGGCATCTCACTCTCTTTGAATCTTCTTTATCATGCTAGGATTAGCAGGAAAAAGCAAAAAATTTCAGAATTGCACCTTGTAATGCGGAGAAATTACTGTTTGTGCATTTACAATATTCATTGATTTTTGCCATTGAAAAACATCATGTTATTCGTATACCAGAAATGTTTGAAGGTACTGACTGAATGAAAAGAGCTGGAATCTCACTCTCTTTGAATCTTCTTTATCATGCTAAGAGGAGCAGGAAAAAGTAAAAATTTCAGAATTGCACCTTGCAATGTGGAGATATTACTGTTTGTGCATTTACAATATTCATTGATTTTTGCCATTGAAAAACGTCCAGAAATGTTTGAAGCTACTGACTGAATGAAAGGAGCTGGCATCTCACTCTCTTTGAATCTTCTTTATCATGCTAGGATTAGCAGGAAAAAGCAAAAAATTTCAGAATTGCACCTTGCAATGTGGAGATATTACTGTTTGTGCATTTACAATATTCATTGATTTTTGCCATTGAAAAACGTCCAGAAATGTTTGAAGCTACTGACTGAATGAAAGGAGCTGGCATCTCACTCTCTTTGAATCTTCTTTATCATGCTAGGATTAGCAGGAAAAAGCAAAAAATTTCAGAATTGCACCTTGCAATGCGGAGAAATTAATGTTTGTGCATTTACAATATTCATTGATTTTTGCCATTGAAAAACATCATGTTATTCATATACCAGAAATGTTTGAAGCTACTGACTGAATCAAAAGAGCTGGCATCTCACTCTCTTTGAATCTTCTTTATCATGCTAAGAGGAGCAGGAAAAAGCAAAAAATTTCAGAATTGCACCTTGCAATGTGGAGATATTACTGTTTGTGCATTTACAATATTCATTGATTTTTGCCATTGAAAAACGTCCAGAAATGTTTGAAGCTACTGACTGAATGAAAGGAGCTGGCATCTCACTCTCTTTGAATCTTCTTTATCATGCTAGGATTAGCAGGAAAAAGCAAAAAATTTCAGAATTGCACCTTGCAATGTGGAGATATTACTGTTTGTGCATTTACAATATTCATTGATTTTTGCTATTGAAAAAGGTCCAGAAATGTTTGAAGCTACTGACTGAATGAAAGGAGCTGGCATCTCACTCTCTTTGAATCTTCTTTATCATGCTAGGATTAGCAGGAAAAAGCAAAAAATTTCAGAATTGCACCTTGCAATGTGGAGATATTACTGTTTGTGCATTTACAATATTCATTGATTTTTGCCATTGAAAAACGTCCAGAAATGTTTGAAGCTACTGACTGAATGAAAGGAGCTGGCATCTCACTCTCTTTGAATCTTCTTTATCATGCTAGGATTAGCAGGAAAATGCAAAAAATTTCAGAATTGCACCTTGCAATGTGGAGATATTACTGTTTGTGCATTTACAATATTCATTGATTTTTGCCATTGAAAAACGTCCAGAAATGTTTGAAGCTACTGACTGAATGAAAGGAGCTGGCATCTCACTCTCTTTGAATCTTCTTTATCATGCTAGGATTAGCAGGAAAAAGCAAAAAATTTCAGAATTGCACCTTGCAATGTGAAGATATTACTGTTTGTGCATTTACAATATTCATTGATTTTTGCCATTGAAAAACGTCCAGAAATGTTTGAAGCTACTGACTGAATGAAAGGAGCTGGCATCTCACTCTCTTTGAATCTTCTTTATCATGCTAGGATTAGCAGGAAAAAGCAAAAAATTTCAGAATTGCACCTTGCAATGCGAAGAAATTACTGTTTGTGCATTTACAATATTCATTGATTTTTGCCATTGAAAAACATCATGTTATTCATATACCAGAAGTGTTTATAGCTACTGACTGAATGAAAAGAGCTGGCATCTCACTCTCTTTGAATCTTCTTTATCATGCTAAGAGGAGCAGGAAAAAGCAAAAAATTTCAGAATTGCACCTTGCAATGTGGAGATATTACTGTTTGTGCATTTACAATATTCATTGATTTTTGCCATTGAAAAACGTCCAGAAATGTTTGAAGCTACTGACTGAATGAAAGGAGCTGGCATCTCACTCTCTTTGAATCTTCTTTATCATGCTAGGATTAGCAGGAAAAAGCAAAAAATTTCAGAATTGCACCTTGCAATGCGGAGAAATTACTGTTTGTGCATTTACAATATTCATTGATTTTTGCCATTGAAAAACATCATGTTATTCGTATACCAGAAATGTTTGAAGCTACTGACTGAATGAAAAGAGCTGGCATCTCACTCTCTTTGAATCTTCTTTATCAAGCTAAGAGGAGCAGAAAAAAGTAACAATTTCAGAATTGCACCTTGCAATGTGGAGATATTACTGTTTGTGCATTTACAATATTCATTGATTTTTGAGATTGAAAAACGTCCAGAAATGTTTGAAGCTACTGACTGAATGAAAGGAGCTGGCATCTCACTCTCTTTGAATCTTCTTTATCATGCTAGGATTAGCAGGAAAAAGCAAAAAATTTCAGAATTGCACCTTGCAATGTGGAGATATTACTGTTTGTGCATTTACAATATTCATTGATTTTTGCCATTGAAAAACGTCCAGAAATGTTTGAAGCTACTGACTGAATGAAAGGAGCTGGCATCTCACTCTCTTTGAATCTTCTTTATCATGCTAGGATTAGCAGGAAAAAGCAAAAAATTTCAGAATTGCACCTTGCAATGTGGAGATATTACTGTTTGTGCATTTACAATATTCATTGATTTTTGCCATTGAAAAACGTCCAGAAATGTTTGAAGCTACTGACTGAATGAAAGGAGCTGGCATCTCACTCTCTTTGAATCTTCTTTATCATGCTAGGATTAGCAGGAAAAAGCAAAAAATTTCAGAATTGCACCTTGTAATGCGGAGAAATTACTGTTTGTGCATTTACAATATTCATTGATTTTTGCCATTGAAAAATATCATGTTATTCATATACCAGAAATGTTTGAAGCTACTGACTGAATCAAAAGAGCTGGCATCTCACTCTCTTTGAATCTTCTTTATCATGCTAAGAGGAGCAGGAAAAAGCAAAAAATTTCAGAATTGCACCTTGCAATGTGGAGATATTACTGTTTGTGCATTTACAATATTCATTGATTTTTGCCATTGAAAAATGTCCAGAAATGTTTGAAGCTACTGACTGAATGAAAGGAGCTGGCATCTCACTCTCTTTGAATCTTCTTCATCATGCTAGGATTAGCGGGAAAAAGCAAAAAAATTTCAGAATTGCACCTTGCAATGTGGAGATATTACTGTTTTTGCATTTACAATATTCATTGATTTTTGCCATTGAAAAACGTCCAGAAATGTTTGAAGCTACTGACTGAATGAAAGGAGCTGGCATCTCACTCTCTTTGAATCTTCTTTATCATGCTAGGATTAGCAGGAAAAAGCAAAAAATTTCAGAATTGCACCTTGCAATGTGGAGATATTACTGTTTGTGCATTTACAATATTCATTGATTTTTGCCATTGAAAAACGTCCAGAAATGTTTGAAGCTACTGACTGAATGAAAGGAGCTGGCATCTCACTCTCTTTGAATCTTCTTTATCATGCTAGGATTAGCAGGAAAAAGCAAAAAATTTCAGAATTGCACCTTGCAATGCGGAGAAATTACTGTTTGTGCATTTACAATATTCATTGATTTTTGCCATTGAAAAACATCATGTTATTCATATACCAGAAATGTTTGAAGCTACTGACTGAATGAAAAGAGCTGGCATCTCACTCTCTTTGAATCTTCTTTATCATGCTAAGAGGAGCAGGAAAAAGCAAAAAATTTCAGAATTGCACCTTGCAATGTGGAGATATTACTGTTTGTGCATTTACAATATTCATTGATTTTTGCCTTTGAAAAACGTCCAGAAAAGTTTGAAGCTACTGACTGAATGAAAGGAGCTGGCATCTCAGTCTCTTTGAATCTTCTTTATCATGCTAGGATTAGCAGGAAAAAGCAAAAAATTTCAGAATTGCACCTTGCAATGTGGAGATATTACTGTTTGTGCATTTACAATATTCATTGATTTTTGCTATTGAAAAAGGTCCAGAAATGTTTGAAGCTACTGACTGAATGAAAGGAGCTGGCATCTCACTCTCTTTGAATCTTCTTTATCATGCTAGGATTAGCAGGAAAAAGCAAAAAATTTCAGAATTGCACCTTGCAATGTGGAGATATTACTGTTTGTGCATTTACAATATTCATTGATTTTTGCCATTGAAAAACGTCCAGAAATGTTTGAAGCTACTGACTGAATGAAAGGAGCTGGCATCTCACTCTCTTTGAATCTTCTTTATCATGCTAGGATTAGCAGGAAAATGCAAAAAATTTCAGAATTGCACCTTGCAATGTGGAGATATTACTGTTTGTGCATTTACAATATTCATTGATTTTTGCCATTGAAAAACGTCCAGAAATGTTTGAAGCTACTGACTGAATGAAAGGAGCTGGCATCTCACTCTCTTTGAATCTTCTTTATCATGCTAGGATTAGCAGGAAAAAGCAAAAAATTTCAGAATTGCACCTTGCAATGTGGAGATATTACTGTTTGTGCATTTACAATATTCATTGATTTTTGCCATTGAAAAACGTCCAGAAATGTTTGAAGCTACTGACTGAATGAAAGGAGCTGGCATCTCACTCTCTTTGAATCTTCTTTATCATGCTAGGATTAGCAGGAAAAAGCAAAAAATTTCAGAATTGCACCTTGCAATGCGAAGAAATTACTGTTTGTGCATTTACAATATTCATTGATTTTTGCCATTGAAAAACATCATGTTATTCATATACCAGAAGTGTTTATAGCTACTGACTGAATGAAAAGAGCTGGCATCTCACTCTCTTTGAATCTTCTTTATCATGCTAAGAGGAGCAGGAAAAAGCAAAAAATTTCAGAATTGCACCTTGCAATGTGGAGATATTACTGTTTGTGCATTTACAATATTCATTGATTTTTGCCATTGAAAAACGTCCAGAAATGTTTGAAGCTACTGACTGAATGAAAGGAGCTGGCATCTCACTCTCTTTGAATCTTCTTTATCATGCTAGGATTAGCAGGAAAAAGCAAAAAATTTCAGAATTGCACCTTGCAATGCGGAGAAATTACTGTTTGTGCATTTACAATATTCATTGATTTTTGCCATTGAAAAACATCATGTTATTCGTATACCAGAAATGTTTGAAGCTACTGACTGAATGAAAAGAGCTGGCATCTCACTCTCTTTGAATCTTCTTTATCAAGCTAAGAGGAGCAGAAAAAAGTAACAATTTCAGAATTGCACCTTGCAATGTGGAGATATTACTGTTTGTGCATTTACAATATTCATTGATTTTTGAGATTGAAAAACGTCCAGAAATGTTTGAAGCTACTGACTGAATGAAAGGAGCTGGCATCTCACTCTCTTTGAATCTTCTTTATCATGCTAGGATTAGCAGGAAAAAGCAAAAAATTTCAGAATTGCACCTTGCAATGTGGAGATATTACTGTTTGTGCATTTACAATATTCATTGATTTTTGCCATTGAAAAACGTCCAGAAATGTTTGAAGCTACTGACTGAATGAAAGGAGCTGGCATCTCACTCTCTTTGAATCTTCTTTATCATGCTAGGATTAGCAGGAAAAAGCAAAAAATTTCAGAATTGCACCTTGCAATGTGGAGATATTACTGTTTGTGCATTTACAATATTCATTGATTTTTGCCATTGAAAAACGTCCAGAAATGTTTGAAGCTACTGACTGAATGAAAGGAGCTGGCATCTCACTCTCTTTGAATCTTCTTTATCATGCTAGGATTAGCAGGAAAAAGCAAAAAATTTCAGAATTGCACCTTGTAATGCGGAGAAATTACTGTTTGTGCATTTACAATATTCATTGATTTTTGCCATTGAAAAATATCATGTTATTCATATACCAGAAATGTTTGAAGCTACTGACTGAATCAAAAGAGCTGGCATCTCACTCTCTTTGAATCTTCTTTATCATGCTAAGAGGAGCAGGAAAAAGCAAAAAATTTCAGAATTGCACCTTGCAATGTGGAGATATTACTGTTTGTGCATTTACAATATTCATTGATTTTTGCCATTGAAAAACGTCCAGAAATGTTTGAAGCTACTGACTGAATGAAAGGAGCTGGCATCTCACTCTCTTTGAATCTTCTTCATCATGCTAGGATTAGCGGGAAAAAGCAAAAAAATTTCAGAATTGCACCTTGCAATGTGGAGATATTACTGTTTTTGCATTTACAATATTCATTGATTTTTGCCATTGAAAAACGTCCAGAAATGTTTGAAGCTACTGACTGAATGAAAGGAGCTGGCATCTCACTCTCTTTGAATCTTCTTTATCATGCTAGGATTAGCAGGAAAAAGCAAAAAATTTCAGAATTGCACCTTGCAATGTGGAGATATTACTGTTTGTGCATTTACAATATTCATTGATTTTTGCCATTGAAAAACGTCCAGAAATGTTTGAAGCTACTGACTGAATGAAAGGAGCTGGCATCTCACTCTCTTTGAATCTTCTTTATCATGCTAGGATTAGCAGGAAAAAGCAAAAAATTTCAGAATTGCACCTTGCAATGCGGAGAAATTACTGTTTGTGCATTTACAATATTCATTGATTTTTGCCATTGAAAAACATCATGTTATTCATATACCAGAAATGTTTGAAGCTACTGACTGAATGAAAAGAGCTGGCATCTCACTCTCTTTGAATCTTCTTTATCATGCTAAGAGGAGCAGGAAAAAGCAAAAAATTTCAGAATTGCACCTTGCAATGTGGAGATATTACTGTTTGTGCATTTACAATATTCATTGATTTTTGCCTTTGAAAAACGTCCAGAAAAGTTTGAAGCTACTGACTGAATGAAAGGAGCTGGCATCTCAGTCTCTTTGAATCTTCTTTATCATGCTAGGATTAGCAGGAAAAAGCAAAAAATTTCAGAATTGCACCTTGCAATGCGGAGAAATTACTGTTTGTGCATTTACAATATTCATTGATTTTTGCCATTGAAAAACGTCCAGAAATGTTTGAAGCTACTGACTGAATGAAAAGAGCTGGCATCTCACTCTCTTTGAATCTTCTTTATCATGCTAGGATTAGCAGGAAAAAGCAAAAAATTTCAGAATTGCACCTTGCAATGTGGAGATATTACTGTTTGTGCATTTACAATATTCATTGATTTTTGCCATTGAAAAACGTCCAGAAATGTTTGAAGCTACTGACTGAATGAAAGGAGCTGGCATCTCACTCTCTTTGAATCTTCTTTATCATGCTAGGATTAGCAGGAAAAAGCAAAAAATTTCAGAATTGCACCTTGCAATGTGGAGATATTACTGTTTGTGCATTTACAATATTCATTGATTTTTGCCATTGAAAAACGTCCCGAAATGTTTGAAGCTACTGACTGAATGAAAGGAGCTGGCATCTCACTCTCTTTGAATCTTCTTTATCATGCTAGGATTAGCAGGAAAAAGCAAAAAATTTCAGAATTGCACCTTGCAATGTGGAGATATTACTGTTTGTGCATTTACAATATTCATTGATTTTTGCCATTGAAAAACGTCCAGAAATGTTTGAAGCTACTGACTGAATGAAAGGAGCTGGCATCTCACTCTCTTTGAATCTTCTTTATCATGCTAGGATTAGCAGGAAAATGCAAAAAATTTCAGAATTGCACCTTGCAATGTGGAGATATTACTGTTTGTGCATTTACAATATTCATTGATTTTTGCCATTGAAAAACGTCCAGAAATGTTTGAAGCTACTGACTGAATGAAAGGAGCTGGCATCTCACTCTCTTTGAATCTTCTTTATCATGCTAGGATTAGCAGGAAAAAGCAAAAAATTTCAGAATTGCACCTTGCAATGTGGAGATATTACTGTTTGTGCATTTACAATATTCATTGATTTTTGCCATTGAAAAACGTCCAGAAATGTTTGAAGCTACTGACTGAATGAAAGGAGCTGGCATCTCACTCTCTTTGAATCTTCTTTATCATGCTAGGATTAGCAGGAAAAAGCAAAAAATTTCAGAATTGCACCTTGCAATGCGAAGAAATTACTGTTTGTGCATTTACAATATTCATTGATTTTTGCCATTGAAAAACATCATGTTATTCATATACCAGAAGTGTTTATAGCTACTGACTGAATGAAAAGAGCTGGCATCTCACTCTCTTTGAATCTTCTTTATCATGCTAAGAGGAGCAGGAAAAAGCAAAAAATTTCAGAATTGCACCTTGCAATGTGGAGATATTACTGTTTGTGCATTTACAATATTCATTGATTTTTGCCATTGAAAAACGTCCAGAAATGTTTGAAGCTACTGACTGAATGAAAGGAGCTGGCATCTCACTCTCTTTGAATCTTCTTTATCATGCTAGGATTAGCAGGAAAAAGCAAAAAATTTCAGAATTGCACCTTGCAATGCGGAGAAATTACTGTTTGTGCATTTACAATATTCATTGATTTTTGCCATTGAAAAACATCATGTTATTCGTATACCAGAAATGTTTGAAGCTACTGACTGAATGAAAAGAGCTGGCATCTCACTCTCTTTGAATCTTCTTTATCAAGCTAAGAGGAGCAGAAAAAAGTAACAATTTCAGAATTGCACCTTGCAATGTGGAGATATTACTGTTTGTGCATTTACAATATTCATTGATTTTTGAGATTGAAAAACGTCCAGAAATGTTTGAAGCTACTGACTGAATGAAAGGAGCTGGCATCTCACTCTCTTTGAATCTTCTTTATCATGCTAGGATTAGCAGGAAAAAGCAAAAAATTTCAGAATTGCACCTTGCAATGTGGAGATATTACTGTTTGTGCATTTACAATATTCATTGATTTTTGCCATTGAAAAACGTCCAGAAATGTTTGAAGCTACTGACTGAATGAAAGGAGCTGGCATCTCACTCTCTTTGAATCTTCTTTATCATGCTAGGATTAGCAGGAAAAAGCAAAAAATTTCAGAATTGCACCTTGCAATGTGGAGATATTACTGTTTGTGCATTTACAATATTCATTGATTTTTGCCATTGAAAAACGTCCAGAAATGTTTGAAGCTACTGACTGAATGAAAGGAGCTGGCATCTCACTCTCTTTGAATCTTCTTTATCATGCTAGGATTAGCAGGAAAAAGCAAAAAATTTCAGAATTGCACCTTGTAATGCGGAGAAATTACTGTTTGTGCATTTACAATATTCATTGATTTTTGCCATTGAAAAATATCATGTTATTCATATACCAGAAATGTTTGAAGCTACTGACTGAATCAAAAGAGCTGGCATCTCACTCTCTTTGAATCTTCTTTATCATGCTAAGAGGAGCAGGAAAAAGCAAAAAATTTCAGAATTGCACCTTGCAATGTGGAGATATTACTGTTTGTGCATTTACAATATTCATTGATTTTTGCCATTGAAAAACGTCCAGAAATGTTTGAAGCTACTGACTGAATGAAAGGAGCTGGCATCTCACTCTCTTTGAATCTTCTTCATCATGCTAGGATTAGCGGGAAAAAGCAAAAAAATTTCAGAATTGCACCTTGCAATGTGGAGATATTACTGTTTTTGCATTTACAATATTCATTGATTTTTGCCATTGAAAAACGTCCAGAAATGTTTGAAGCTACTGACTGAATGAAAGGAGCTGGCATCTCACTCTCTTTGAATCTTCTTTATCATGCTAGGATTAGCAGGAAAAAGCAAAAAATTTCAGAATTGCACCTTGCAATGTGGAGATATTACTGTTTGTGCATTTACAATATTCATTGATTTTTGCCATTGAAAAACGTCCAGAAATGTTTGAAGCTACTGACTGAATGAAAGGAGCTGGCATCTCACTCTCTTTGAATCTTCTTTATCATGCTAGGATTAGCAGGAAAAAGCAAAAAATTTCAGAATTGCACCTTGCAATGCGGAGAAATTACTGTTTGTGCATTTACAATATTCATTGATTTTTGCCATTGAAAAACATCATGTTATTCATATACCAGAAATGTTTGAAGCTACTGACTGAATGAAAAGAGCTGGCATCTCACTCTCTTTGAATCTTCTTTATCATGCTAAGAGGAGCAGGAAAAAGCAAAAAATTTCAGAATTGCACCTTGCAATGTGGAGATATTACTGTTTGTGCATTTACAATATTCATTGATTTTTGCCTTTGAAAAACGTCCAGAAAAGTTTGAAGCTACTGACTGAATGAAAGGAGCTGGCATCTCAGTCTCTTTGAATCTTCTTTATCATGCTAGGATTAGCAGGAAAAAGCAAAAAATTTCAGAATTGCACCTTGCAATGCGGAGAAATT
The DNA here is from genome assembly GCF_046119375.1 of Phyllobates terribilis. Taxonomy (NCBI): domain Eukaryota; kingdom Metazoa; phylum Chordata; class Amphibia; order Anura; family Dendrobatidae; genus Phyllobates; species Phyllobates terribilis. The sequence goes on from NW_027363434.1 coordinate 647,666, forward strand.
ACTGTTTGTGCATTTACAATATTCATTGATTTTTGCCATTGAAAAACGTCCAGAAATGTTTGAAGCTACTGACTGAATGAAAAGAGCTGGCATCTCACTCTCTTTGAATCTTCTTTATCATGCTAGGATTAGCAGGAAAAAGCAAAAAATTTCAGAATTGCACCTTGCAATGTGGAGATATTACTGTTTGTGCATTTACAATATTCATTGATTTTTGCCATTGAAAAACGTCCAGAAATGTTTGAAGCTACTGACTGAATGAAAGGAGCTGGCATCTCACTCTCTTTGAATCTTCTTTATCATGCTAGGATTAGCAGGAAAAAGCAAAAAATTTCAGAATTGCACCTTGCAATGTGGAGATATTACTGTTTGTGCATTTACAATATTCATTGATTTTTGCCATTGAAAAACGTCCAGAAATGTTTGAAGCTACTGACTGAATGAAAGGAGCTGGCATCTCACTCTCTTTGAATCTTCTTTATCATGCTAGGATTAGCAGGAAAAAGCAAAAAATTTCAGAATTGCACCTTGCAATGTGGAGATATTACTGTTTGTGCATTTACAATATTCATTGATTTTTGCCATTGAAAAACGTCCAGAAATGTTTGAAGCTACTGACTGAATGAAAGGAGCTGGCATCTCACTCTCTTTGAATCTTCTTTATCATGCTAGGATTAGCAGTAAAATGCAAAAAATTTCAGAATTGCACCTTGCAATGTGGAGATATTACTGTTTGTGCATTTACAATATTCATTGATTTTTGCCATTGAAAAACGTCCAGAAATGTTTGAAGCTACTGACTGAATGAAAGGAGCTGGCATCTCACTCTCTTTGAATCTTCTTTATCATGCTAGGATTAGCAGGAAAAAGCAAAAAATTTCAGAATTGCACCTTGCAATGTGGAGATATTACTGTTTGTGCATTTACAATATTCATTGATTTTTGCCATTGAAAAACGTCCAGAAATGTTTGAAGCTACTGACTGAATGAAAGGAGCTGGCATCTCACTCTCTTTGAATCTTCTTTATCATGCTAGGATTAGCAGGAAAAAGCAAAAAATTTCAGAATTGCACCTTGCAATGCGGAGAAATTACTGTTTGTGCATTTACAATATTCATTGATTTTTGCCATTGAAAAACATCATGTTATTCATATACCAGAAATGTTTGAAGCTACTGACTGAATGAAAAGAGCTGGCATCTCACTCTCTTTGAATCTTCTTTATCATGCTAAGAGGAGCAGGAAAAAGCAAAAAATTTCAGAATTGCACCTTGCAATGTGGAGATATTACTGTTTGTGCATTTACAATATTCATTGATTTTTGCCATTGAAAAACGTCCAGAAATGTTTGAAGCTACTGACTGAATGAAAGGAGCTGGCATCTCACTCTCTTTGAATCTTCTTTATCATGCTAGGATTAGCAGGAAAAAGCAAAAAATTTCAGAATTGCACCTTGCAATGCGGAGAAATTACTGTTTGTGCATTTACAATATTCATTGATTTTTGCCATTGAAAAACATCATGTTATTCGTATACCAGAAATGTTTGAAGCTACTGACTGAATGAAAGGAGCTGGCATCTCACTCTCTTTGAATCTTCTTTATCATGCTAGGATTAGCAGGAAAAAGCAAAACATTTCAGAATTGCACCTTGCAATGTGGAGATATTACTGTTTGTGCATTTACAATATTCATTGATTTTTGCCATTGAAAAACGTCCAGAAATGTTTGAAGCTACTGACTGAATGAAAGGAGCTGGCATCTCACTCTCTTTGAATCTTCTTTATCATGCTAGGATTAGCAGGAAAAAGCAAAAAATTTAAGAATTGCACCTTGCAATGTGGAGATATTACTGTTTGTGCATTTACAATATTCATTGATTTTTGCCATTGAAAAACGTCAAGAAATGTTTGAAGCTACTGACTGAATGAAAGGAGCTGGCATCTCACTCTCTTTGAATCTTCTTTATCATGCTAGGATTAGCAGGAAAAAGCAAAAAATTGCAGAATTGCACCTTGTAATGCGGAGAAATTACTGTTTGTGCATTTACAATATTCATTGATTTTTGCCATTGAAAAACATCATGTTATTCGTATACCAGAAATGTTTGAAGCTACTGACTGAATGAAAAGAGCTGGAATCTCACTCTCTTTGAATCTTCTTTATCATGCTAAGAGGAGCAGGAAAAAGTAAAAATTTCAGAATTGCACCTTGCAATGTGGAGATATTACTGTTTGTGCATTTACAATATTCATTGATTTTTGCCATTGAAAAACGTCCAGAAATGTTTGAAGCTACTGACTGAATGAAAGGAGCTGGCATCTCACTCTCTTTGAATCTTCTTTATCATGCTAGGATTAGCAGGAAAAAGCAAAAAATTTCAGAATTGCACCTTGCAATGTGGAGATATTACTGTTTGTGCATTTACAATATTCATTGATTTTTGCCATTGAAAAACGTCCAGAAATGTTTGAAGCTACTGACTGAATGAAAGGAGCTGGCATCTCACTCTCTTTGAATCTTCTTTATCATGCTAGGATTAGCAGGAAAAAGCAAAAAATTTAAGAATTGCACCTTGCAATGTGGAGATATTACTGTTTGTGCATTTACAATATTCATTGATTTTTGCCATTGAAAAACGTCAAGAAATGTTTGAAGCTACTGACTGAATGAAAGGAGCTGGCATCTCACTCTCTTTGAATCTTCTTTATCATGCTAGGATTAGCAGGAAAAAGCAAAAAATTTCAGAATTGCACCTTGTAATGCGGAGAAATTACTGTTTGTGCATTTACAATATTCATTGATTTTTGCCATTGAAAAACATCATGTTATTCGTATACCAGAAATGTTTGAAGCTACTGACTGAATGAAAAGAGCTGGAATCTCACTCTCTTTGAATCTTCTTTATCATGCTAAGAGGAGCAGGAAAAAGTAAAAATTTCAGAATTGCACCTTGCAATGTGGAGATATTACTGTTTGTGCATTTACAATATTCATTGATTTTTGCCATTGAAAAACATCCAGAAATGTTTGAAGCTACTGACTGAATGAAAGGAGCTGGCATCTCACTCTCTTTGAATCTTCTTTATCATGCTAGGATTAGCAGGAAAAAGCAAAAAATTTCAGAATTGCACCTTGCAATGCGGAGAAATTAATGTTTGTGCATTTACAATATTCATTGATTTTTGCCATTGAAAAACATCATGTTATTCATATACCAGAAATGTTTGAAGCTACTGACTGAATCAAAAGAGCTGGCATCTCACTCTCTTTGAATCTTCTTTATCATGCTAAGAGGAGCAGGAAAAAGCAAAAAATTTCAGAATTGCACCTTGCAATGTGGAGATATTACTGTTTGTGCATTTACAATATTCATTGATTTTTGCCATTGAAAAACGTCCAGAAATGTTTGAAGCTACTGACTGAATGAAAGGAGCTGGCATCTCACTCTCTTTGAATCTTCTTTATCATGCTAGGATTAGCAGGAAAAAGCAAAAAATTTCAGAATTGCACCTTGCAATGTGGAGATATTACTGTTTGTGCATTTACAATATTCATTGATTTTTGCTATTGAAAAAGGTCCAGAAATGTTTGAAGCTACTGACTGAATGAAAGGAGCTGGCATCTCACTCTCTTTGAATCTTCTTTATCATGCTAGGATTAGCAGGAAAAAGCAAAAAATTTCAGAATTGCACCTTGCAATGTGGAGATATTACTGTTTGTGCATTTACAATATTCATTGATTTTTGCCATTGAAAAACGTCCAGAAATGTTTGAAGCTACTGACTGAATGAAAGGAGCTGGCATCTCACTCTCTTTGAATCTTCTTTATCATGCTAGGATTAGCAGGAAAATGCAAAAAATTTCAGAATTGCACCTTGCAATGTGGAGATATTACTGTTTGTGCATTTACAATATTCATTGATTTTTGCCATTGAAAAACGTCCAGAAATGTTTGAAGCTACTGACTGAATGAAAGGAGCTGGCATCTCACTCTCTTTGAATCTTCTTTATCATGCTAGGATTAGCAGGAAAAAGCAAAAAATTTCAGAATTGCACCTTGCAATGTGGAGATATTACTGTTTGTGCATTTACAATATTCATTGATTTTTGCCATTGAAAAACGTCCAGAAATGTTTGAAGCTACTGACTGAATGAAAGGAGCTGGCATCTCACTCTCTTTGAATCTTCTTTATCATGCTAGGATTAGCAGGAAAAAGCAAAAAATTTCAGAATTGCACCTTGCAATGCGAAGAAATTACTGTTTGTGCATTTACAATATTCATTGATTTTTGCCATTGAAAAACATCATGTTATTCATATACCAGAAGTGTTTATAGCTACTGACTGAATGAAAAGAGCTGGCATCTCACTCTCTTTGAATCTTCTTTATCATGCTAAGAGGAGCAGGAAAAAGCAAAAAATTTCAGAATTGCACCTTGCAATGTGGAGATATTACTGTTTGTGCATTTACAATATTCATTGATTTTTGCCATTGAAAAACGTCCAGAAATGTTTGAAGCTACTGACTGAATGAAAGGAGCTGGCATCTCACTCTCTTTGAATCTTCTTTATCATGCTAGGATTAGCAGGAAAAAGCAAAAAATTTCAGAATTGCACCTTGCAATGCGGAGAAATTACTGTTTGTGCATTTACAATATTCATTGATTTTTGCCATTGAAAAACATCATGTTATTCGTATACCAGAAATGTTTGAAGCTACTGACTGAATGAAAAGAGCTGGCATCTCACTCTCTTTGAATCTTCTTTATCAAGCTAAGAGGAGCAGAAAAAAGTAAAAATTTCAGAATTGCACCTTGCAATGTGGAGATATTACTGTTTGTGCATTTACAATATTCATTGATTTTTGAGATTGAAAAACGTCCAGAAATGTTTGAAGCTACTGACTGAATGAAAGGAGCTGGCATCTCACTCTCTTTGAATCTTCTTTATCATGCTAGGATTAGCAGGAAAAAGCAAAAAATTTCAGAATTGCACCTTGCAATGTGGAGATATTACTGTTTGTGCATTTACAATATTCATTGATTTTTGCCATTGAAAAACGTCCAGAAATGTTTGAAGCTACTGACTGAATGAAAGGAGCTGGCATCTCACTCTCTTTGAATCTTCTTTATCATGCTAGGATTAGCAGGAAAAAGCAAAAAATTTCAGAATTGCACCTTGCAATGTGGAGATATTACTGTTTGTGCATTTACAATATTCATTGATTTTTGCCATTGAAAAACGTCCAGAAATGTTTGAAGCTACTGACTGAATGAAAGGAGCTGGCATCTCACTCTCTTTGAATCTTCTTTATCATGCTAGGATTAGCAGGAAAAAGCAAAAAATTTCAGAATTGCACCTTGCAATGCGGAGAAATTACTGTTTGTGCATTTACAATATTCATTGATTTTTGCCATTGAAAAACATCATGTTATTCGTATACCAGAAATGTTTGAAGCTACTGACTGAATGAAAGGAGCTGGCATCTCACTCTCTTTGAATCTTCTTTATCATGCTAGGATTAGCAGGAAAAAGCAAAACATTTCAGAATTGCACCTTGCAATGTGGAGATATTACTGTTTGTGCATTTACAATATTCATTGATTTTTGCCATTGAAAAACGTCCAGAAATGTTTGAAGCTACTGACTGAATGAAAGGAGCTGGCATCTCACTCTCTTTGAATCTTCTTTATCATGCTAGGATTAGCAGGAAAAAGCAAAAAATTTAAGAATTGCACCTTGCAATGTGGAGATATTACTGTTTGTGCATTTACAATATTCATTGATTTTTGCCATTGAAAAACGTCAAGAAATGTTTGAAGCTACTGACTGAATGAAAGGAGCTGGCATCTCACTCTCTTTGAATCTTCTTTATCATGCTAGGATTAGCAGGAAAAAGCAAAAAATTTCAGAATTGCACCTTGTAATGCGGAGAAATTACTGTTTGTGCATTTACAATATTCATTGATTTTTGCCATTGAAAAACATCATGTTATTCGTATACCAGAAATGTTTGAAGCTACTGACTGAATGAAAAGAGCTGGAAACTCACTCTCTTTGAATCTTCTTTATCATGCTAAGAGGAGCAGGAAAAAGTAAAAATTTCAGAATTGCACCTTGCAATGTTTAGATATTACTGTTTGTGCATTTACAATATTCATTGATTTTTGCCATTGAAAAACGTCCAGAAATGTTTGAAGCTACTGACTGAATGAAAGGAGCTGGCATCTCACTCTCTTTGAATCTTCTTTATCATGCTAGGATTAGCAGGAAAAAGCAAAAAATTTCAGAATTGCACCTTGCAATGTGGAGATATTACTGTTTGTGCATTTACAATATTCATTGATTTTTGCCATTGAAAAACATCCAGAAATGTTTGAAGCTACTGACTGAATGAAAGGAGCTGGCATCTCACTCTCTTTGAATCTTCTTTATCATGCTAGGATTAGCAGGAAAAAGCAAAAAATTTAAGAATTGCACCTTGCAATGTGGAGATATTACTGTTTGTGCATTTACAATATTCATTGATTTTTGCCATTGAAAAACGTCAAGAAATGTTTGAAGCTACTGACTGAATGAAAGGAGCTGGCATCTCACTCTCTTTGAATCTTCTTTATCATGCTAGGATTAGCAGGAAAAAGCAAAACATTTCAGAATTGCACCTTGCAATGTGGAGATATTACTGTTTGTGCATTTACAATATTCATTGATTTTTGCCATTGAAAAACGTCCAGAAATGTTTGAAGCTACTGACTGAATGAAAGGAGCTGGCATCTCACTCTCTTTGAATCTTCTTTATCATGCTAGGATTAGCAGGAAAAAGCAAAAAATTTAAGAATTGCACCTTGCAATGTGGAGATATTACTGTTTGTGCATTTACAATATTCATTGATTTTTGAGATTGAAAAACGTCCAGAAATGTTTGAAGCTACTGACTGAATGAAAGGAGCTGGCATCTCACTCTCTTTGAATCTTCTTTATCATGCTAGGATTAGCAGGAAAAAGCAAAAAATTTCAGAATTGCACCTTGCAATGCGGAGAAATTACTGTTTGTGCATTTACAATATTCATTGATTTTTGCCATTGAAAAACATCATGTTATTCATATACCAGAAATGTTTGAAGCTACTGACTGAATGAAAAGAGCTGGCATCTCACTCTCTTTGAATCTTCTTTATCATGCTAAGAGGAGCAGGAAAAAGCAAAAAATTTCAGAATTGCACCTTGCAATGTGGAGATATTACTGTTTGTGCATTTACAATATTCATTGATTTTTGCCATTGAAAAACGTCCAGAAATGTTTGAAGCTACTGACTGAATGAAAGGAGCTGGCATCTCACTCTCTTTGAATCTTCTTTATCATGCTAGGATTAGCAGGAAAAAGCAAAAAATTTCAGAATTGCACCTTGCAATGCGGAGAAATTACTGTTTGTGCATTTACAATATTCATTGATTTTTGCCATTGAAAAACATCATGTTATTCGTATACCAGAAATGTTTGAAGCTACTGACTGAATGAAAGGAGCTGGCATCTCACTCTCTTTGAATCTTCTTTATCATGCTAGGATTAGCAGGAAAAAGCAAAACATTTCAGAATTGCACCTTGCAATGTGGAGATATTACTGTTTGTGCATTTACAATATTCATTGATTTTTGCCATTGAAAAACGTCCAGAAATGTTTGAAGCTACTGACTGAATGAAAGGAGCTGGCATCTCACTCTCTTTGAATCTTCTTTATCATGCTAGGATTAGCAGGAAAAAGCAAAAAATTTAAGAATTGCACCTTGCAATGTGGAGATATTACTGTTTGTGCATTTACAATATTCATTGATTTTTGCCATTGAAAAACGTCAAGAAATGTTTGAAGCTACTGACTGAATGAAAGGAGCTGGCATCTCACTCTCTTTGAATCTTCTTTATCATGCTAGGATTAGCAGGAAAAAGCAAAAAATTTCAGAATTGCACCTTGTAATGCGGAGAAATTACTGTTTGTGCATTTACAATATTCATTGATTTTTGCCATTGAAAAACATCATGTTATTCGTATACCAGAAATGTTTGAAGCTACTGACTGAATGAAAAGAGCTGGAATCTCACTCTCTTTGAATCTTCTTTATCATGCTAAGAGGAGCAGGAAAAAGTAAAAATTTCAGAATTGCACCTTGCAATGTGGAGATATTACTGTTTGTGCATTTACAATATTCATTGATTTTTGCCATTGAAAAACGTCCAGAAATGTTTGAAGCTACTGACTGAATGAAAGGAGCTGGCATCTCACTCTCTTTGAATCTTCTTTATCATGCTAGGATTAGCAGGAAAAAGCAAAAAATTTCAGAATTGCACCTTGCAATGTGGAGATATTACTGTTTGTGCATTTACAATATTCATTGATTTTTGCCATTGAAAAACGTCCAGAAATGTTTGAAGCTACTGACTGAATGAAAGGAGCTGGCATCTCACTCTCTTTGAATCTTCTTTATCATGCTAGGATTAGCAGGAAAAAGCAAAAAATTTAAGAATTGCACCTTGCAATGTGGAGATATTACTGTTTGTGCATTTACAATATTCATTGATTTTTGCCATTGAAAAACGTCAAGAAATGTTTGAAGCTACTGACTGAATGAAAGGAGCTGGCATCTCACTCTCTTTGAATCTTCTTTATCATGCTAGGATTAGCAGGAAAAAGCAAAAAATTTCAGAATTGCACCTTGTAATGCGGAGAAATTACTGTTTGTGCATTTACAATATTCATTGATTTTTGCCATTGAAAAACATCATGTTATTCGTATACCAGAAATGTTTGAAGCTACTGACTGAATGAAAAGAGCTGGAATCTCACTCTCTTTGAATCTTCTTTATCATGCTAAGAGGAGCAGGAAAAAGTAAAAATTTCAGAATTGCACCTTGCAATGTGGAGATATTACTGTTTGTGCATTTACAATATTCATTGATTTTTGCCATTGAAAAACGTCCAGAAATGTTTGAAGCTACTGACTGAATGAAAGGAGCTGGCATCTCACTCTCTTTGAATCTTCTTTGTCATGCTAGGATTAGCAGGAAAAAGCAAAAAATTTCAGAATTGCACCTTGCAATGTGGAGATATTACTGTTTGTGCATTTACAATATTCATTGATTTTTGCCATTGAAAAACGTCCAGAAATGTTTGAAGCTACTGACTGAATGAAAGGAGCTGGCATCTCACTCTCTTTGAATCTTCTTTATCATGCTAGGATTAGCAGGAAAAAGCAAAAAATTTCAGAATTGCACCTTGCAATGCGGAGAAATTAATGTTTGTGCATTTACAATATTCATTGATTTTTGCCATTGAAAAACATCATGTTATTCATATACCAGAAATGTTTGAAGCTACTGACTGAATCAAAAGAGCTGGCATCTCACTCTCTTTGAATCTTCTTTATCATGCTAAGAGGAGCAGGAAAAAGCAAAAAATTTCAGAATTGCACCTTGCAATGTGGAGATATTACTGTTTGTGCATTTACAATATTCATTGATTTTTGCCATTGAAAAACGTCCAGAAATGTTTGAAGCTACTGACTGAATGAAAGGAGCTGGCATCTCACTCTCTTTGAATCTTCTTTATCATGCTAGGATTAGCAGGAAAAAGCAAAAAATTTCAGAATTGCACCTTGCAATGTGGAGATATTACTGTTTGTGCATTTACAATATTCATTGATTTTTGCTATTGAAAAAGGTCCAGAAATGTTTGAAGCTACTGACTGAATGAAAGGAGCTGGCATCTCACTCTCTTTGAATCTTCTTTATCATGCTAGGATTAGCAGGAAAAAGCAAAAAATTTCAGAATTGCACCTTGCAATGTGGAGATATTACTGTTTGTGCATTTACAATATTCATTGATTTTTGCCATTGAAAAACGTCCAGAAATGTTTGAAGCTACTGACTGAATGAAAGGAGCTGGCATCTCACTCTCTTTGAATCTTCTTTATCATGCTAGGATTAGCAGGAAAATGCAAAAAATTTCAGAATTGCACCTTGCAATGTGGAGATATTACTGTTTGTGCATTTACAATATTCATTGATTTTTGCCATTGAAAAACGTCCAGAAATGTTTGAAGCTACTGACTGAATGAAAGGAGCTGGCATCTCACTCTCTTTGAATCTTCTTTATCATGCTAGCATTAGCAGGAAAAAGCAAAAAATTTCAGAATTGCACCTTGCAATGTGGAGATATTACTGTTTGTGCATTTACAATATTCATTGATTTTTGCCATTGAAAAACGTCCAGAAATGTTTGAAGCTACTGACTGAATGAAAGGAGCTGGCATCTCACTCTCTTTGAATCTTCTTTATCATGCTAGGATTAGCAGGAAAAAGCAAAAAATTTCAGAATTGCACCTTGCAATGCGAAGAAATTACTGTTTGTGCATTTACAATATTCATTGATTTTTGCCATTGAAAAACATCATGTTATTCATATACCAGAAGTGTTTATAGCTACTGACTGAATGAAAAGAGCTGGCATCTCACTCTCTTTGAATCTTCTTTATCATGCTAAGAGGAGCAGGAAAAAGCAAAAAATTTCAGAATTGCACCTTGCAATGTGGAGATATTACTGTTTGTGCATTTACAATATTCATTGATTTTTGCCATTGAAAAACGTCCAGAAATGTTTGAAGCTACTGACTGAATGAAAGGAGCTGGCATCTCACTCTCTTTGAATCTTCTTTATCATGCTAGGATTAGCAGGAAAAAGCAAAAAATTTCAGAATTGCACCTTGCAATGCGGAGAAATTACTGTTTGTGCATTTACAATATTCATTGATTTTTGCCATTGAAAAACATCATGTTATTCGTATACCAGAAATGTTTGAAGCTACTGACTGAATGAAAAGAGCTGGCATCTCACTCTCTTTGAATCTTCTTTATCAAGCTAAGAGGAGCAGAAAAAAGTAAAAATTTCAGAATTGCACCTTGCAATGTGGAGATATTACTGTTTGTGCATTTACAATATTCATTGATTTTTGAGATTGAAAAACGTCCAGAAATGTTTGAAGCTACTGACTGAATGAAAGGAGCTGGCATCTCACTCTCTTTGAATCTTCTTTATCATGCTAGGATTAGCAGGAAAAAGCAAAAAATTTCAGAATTGCACCTTGCAATGTGGAGATATTACTGTTTGTGCATTTACAATATTCATTGATTTTTGCCATTGAAAAACGTCCAGAAATGTTTGAAGCTACTGACTGAATGAAAGGAGCTGGCATCTCACTCTCTTTGAATCTTCTTTATCATGCTAGGATTAGCAGGAAAAAGCAAAAAATTTCAGAATTGCACCTTGCAATGTGGAGATATTACTGTTTGTGCATTTACAATATTCATTGATTTTTGCCATTGAAAAACGTCCAGAAATGTTTGAAGCTACTGACTGAATGAAAGGAGCTGGCATCTCACTCTCTTTGAATCTTCTTTATCATGCTAGGATTAGCAGGAAAAAGCAAAAAATTTCAGAATTGCACCTTGCAATGCGGAGAAATTACTGTTTGTGCATTTACAATATTCATTGATTTTTGCCATTGAAAAACATCATGTTATTCGTATACCAGAAATGTTTGAAGCTACTGACTGAATGAAAGGAGCTGGCATCTCACTCTCTTTGAATCTTCTTTATCATGCTAGGATTAGCAGGAAAAAGCAAAACATTTCAGAATTGCACCTTGCAATGTGGAGATATTACTGTTTGTGCATTTACAATATTCATTGATTTTTGCCATTGAAAAACGTCCAGAAATGTTTGAAGCTACTGACTGAATGAAAGGAGCTGGCATCTCACTCTCTTTGAATCTTCTTTATCATGCTAGGATTAGCAGGAAAAAGCAAAAAATTTAAGAATTGCACCTTGCAATGTGGAGATATTACTGTTTGTGCATTTACAATATTCATTGATTTTTGCCATTGAAAAACGTCAAGAAATGTTTGAAGCTACTGACTGAATGAAAGGAGCTGGCATCTCACTCTCTTTGAATCTTCTTTATCATGCTAGGATTAGCAGGAAAAAGCAAAAAATTTCAGAATTGCACCTTGTAATGCGGAGAAATTACTGTTTGTGCATTTACAATATTCATTGATTTTTGCCATTGAAAAACATCATGTTATTCGTATACCAGAAATGTTTGAAGCTACTGACTGAATGAAAAGAGCTGGAATCTCACTCTCTTTGAATCTTCTTTATCATGCTAAGAGGAGCAGGAAAAAGTAAAAATTTCAGAATTGCACCTTGCAATGTGGAGATATTACTGTTTGTGCATTTACAATATTCATTGATTTTTGCCATTGAAAAACGTCCAGAAATGTTTGAAGCTACTGACTGAATGAAAGGAGCTGGCATCTCACTCTCTTTGAATCTTCTTTATCATGCTAGGATTAGCAGGAAAAAGAAAAAAATTTCAGAATTGCACCTTGCAATGCGGAGAAATTACTGTTTGTGCATTTACAATATTCATTGATTTTTGCCATTGAAAAACATCATGTTATTCGTATACCAGAAATGTTTGAAGCTACTGACTGAATGAAAAGAGCTTGAATCTCACTCTCTTTGAATCTTCTTTATCATGCTAAGAGGAGCAGGAAAAAGCAAAAAAATTCAGAATTGCACCTTGCAATGTGGAGATATTACTTTTTGTGCATTTACAATATTCATTGATTTTTGCCATTGAAAAACGTCCAGAAATGTTTGAAGCTACTGACTGAATGAAAGGAGCTGGCCCCTCACTCTCTTTGAATCTTCTTTATCATGCTAGGATTAGCAGGAAAAAGCAAAAAATTTCAGAATTGCACCTTGCAATGTGGAGATATTACTGTTTGTGCATTTACAATATTCATTGATTTTTGCCCTTGAAAAACGTCCAGAAATGTTTTAAGCTACTGACTGAATGAAAGGAGCTGGCATCTCACTCTCTTTGAATCCTCTTTATCATGCTAGGATTAGCAGGAAAAAGCAAAAAAATTCAGAATTGCACCTTGCAATGTGGAGATATTACTGTTTGTGCATTTACAATATTCATTGATTTTTGCCATTGAAAAACGTCCAGAAATGTTTGAAGCTACTGACTGAATGAAAGGAGCTGGCATCTCACTCTCTTTGATTCTTCTTTATCGTGCTAGGATTAGCAGGAAAAAGCAAAAAATTTCAGAATTGCACCTTGCAATGTGGAGATATTACTGTTTGTGCATTTACAATATTCATTGATATTTGCCATTGAAAAACGTCCAGAAATGTTTGAAGCTACTGACTGAATGAAAGGAGCTGGCATCTCACTCTCTTTGAATCTTCTTTATCATGCTAGGATTAGCAGGAAAAAGCAAAAAATTTCAGAATTGCACCTTGCAATGTGGAGATATTACTGTTTGTGCATTTACAATATTCATTGATTTTTGCCATTGAAAAACGTCCAGAAATGTTTGAAGCTACTGACTGAATGAAAGGAGCTGGCATCTTACTCTCTTTGAATCTTCTTTATCATGCTAGGATTAGCAGGAAAAAGCAAAAAATTTCAGAATTTCACCTTGCAATGTGGAGATATTACTGTTTGTGCATTTACAATATTCATTGATTTTTGCCTTTGAAAAACGTCCAGAAATGTTTGAAGCTACTGACTGAATGAAAGGAGCTGGCATCTCACTTTCTTTGAATCTTCTTTATCATGCTAGGATTAGCAGGAAAAAGCAAAAAATTTCAAAATTGCACCTTGCAATGTGGAGATATTACTGTTTGTGCATTTACAATATTCATTGATTTTTGCCATTGAAAAACGTCCAGAAATGTTTGAAGCTACTGACTGAATGAAAGGAGCTGGCATCTCACTCTCTTTGAATCTTCTTTATCATGCTAGGATTAGCAGGAAAAAGCAAAAAATTTCAGAATTGCACCTTGCAATGTGGAGATATTACTGTTTGTGCATTTACAATATTCATTGATTTTTGCCATTGAAAAACGTCCAGAAATGTTTGAAGCTACTGACTGAATGAAAGGAGCTGGCATCTCACTCTCTTTGAATCTTCTTTATCATGCTAGGATTAGCAGGAAAAAGAAAAAAATTTCAGAATTGCACCTTGCAATGCGGAGAAATTACTGTTTGTGCATTTACAATATTCATTGATTTTTGCCATTGAAAAACATCATGTTATTCGTATACCAGAAATGTTTGAAGCTACTGACTGAATGAAAAGAGCTTGAATCTCACTCTCTTTGAATCTTCTTTATCATGCTAAGAGGAGCAGGAAAAAGCAAAAAAATTCAGAATTGCACCTTGCAATGTGGAGATATTACTTTTTGTGCATTTACAATATTCATTGATTTTTGCCATTGAAAAACATCCAGAAATGTTTGAAGCTACTGACTGAATGAAAGGAGCTGGCCTCTCACTCTCTTTGAATCTTCTTTATCATGCTAGGATTAGCAGGAAAAAGCAAAAAATTTCAGAATTGCACCTTGCAATGTGGAGATATTACTGTTTGTGCATTTACAATACTCATTGATTTTTGCCCTTGAAAAACGTCCAGAAATGTTTGAAGCTACTGACTGAATGAAAGGAGCTGGCATCTCACTCTCTTTGAATCTTCTTTATCATGCTAGGATTAGCAGGAAAAAGCAAAAAAATTCAGAATTGCACCTTGCAATGTGGAGATATTACTGTTTGTGCATTTACAATATTCATTGATTTTTGCCATTGAAAAACGTCCAGAAATGTTTGAAGCTACTGACTGAATGAAAGGAGCTGGCATCTCACTCTCTTTGATTCTTCTTTATCGTGCTAGGATTAGCAGGAAAAAGCAAAAAATTTCAGAATTGCACCTTGCAATGTGGAGATATTACTGTTTGTGCATTTACAATATTCATTGATATTTGCCATTGAAAAACGTCCAGAAATGTTTGAAGCTACTGACTGAATGAAAGGAGCTGGCATCTCACTCTCTTTGAATCTTCTTTATCATGCTAGGATTAGCAGGAAAAAGCAAAAAATTTCAGAATTGCACCTTGCAATGTGGAGATATTACTGTTTGTGCATTTACAATATTCATTGATTTTTGCCCTTGAAAAACGTCCAGAAATGTTTGAAGCTACTGACTGAATGAAAGGAGCTGGCATCTCACTCTCTTTGAATCTTCTTTATCATGCTAGGATTAGCAGGAAAAAGCAAAAAAATTCAGAATTGCACCTTGCAATGTGGAGATATTACTGTTTGTGCATTTACAATATTCATTGATTTTTGCCATTGAAAAACGTCCAGAAATGTTTGAAGCTACTGACTGAATGAAAGGAGCTGGCATCTCACTCTCTTTGAATCTTCTTTATCATGCTAGGATTAGCAGGAAAAAGCAAAAAAATTCAGAATTGCACCTTGCAATGCGGAGAAATTACTGTTTGTGCATTTACAATATTCATTGATTTTTGCCATTGAAAAACATCATGTTATTCGTATACCAGAAATGTTTGAAGCTACTGACTGAATGAAAAGAGCTTGAATCTCACTCTCTTTGAATCTTCTTTATCATGCTAAGAGGAGCAGGAAAAAGCAAAAAAATTCAGAATTGCACCTTGCAATGTGGAGATATTACTTTTTGTGCATTTACAATATTCATTGATTTTTGCCATTGAAAAACGTCCAGAAATGTTTGAAGCTACTGACTGAATGAAAGGAGCTGGCCTCTCACTCTCTTTGAATCTTCTTTATCATGCTAGGATTAGCAGGAAAAAGCAAAAAATTTCAGAATTGCACCTTGCAATGTGGAGATATTACTGTTTGTGCATTTACAATATTCATTGATTTTTGCCCTTGAAAAACGTCCAGAAATGTTTGAAGCTACTGACTGAATGAAAGGAGCTGGCATCTCACTCTCTTTGAATCTTCTTTATCATGCTAGGATTAGCAGGAAAAAGCAAAAAAATTCAGAATTGCACCTTGCAATGTGGAGATATTACTGTTTGTGCATTTACAATATTCATTGATTTTTGCCATTGAAAAACGTCCAGAAATGTTTGAAGCTACTGACTGAATGAAAGGAGCTGGCATCTCACTCTCTTTGATTCTTCTTTATCGTGCTAGGATTAGCAGGAAAAAGCAAAAAATTTCAGAATTGCACCTTGCAATGTGGAGATATTACTGTTTGTGCATTTACAATATTCATTGATATTTGCCATTGAAAAACGTCCAGAAATGTTTGAAGCTACTGACTGAATGAAAGGAGCTGGCATCTCACTCTCTTTGAATCTTCTTTATCATGCTAGGATTAGCAGGAAAAAGCAAAAAATTTCAGAATTGCACCTTGCAATGTGGAGATATTACTGTTTGTGCATTTACAATATTCATTGATTTTTGCCCTTGAAAAACGTCCAGAAATGTTTGAAGCTACTGGCTGAATGAAAGGAGCTGGCATCTCACTCTCTTTGAATCTTCTTTATCATGCTAGGATTAGCAGGAAAAAGCAAAAAAATTCAGAATTGCACCTTGCAATGTGGAGATATTACTGTTTGTGCATTTACAATATTCATTGATTTTTGCCATTGAAAAACGTCCAGAAATGTTTGAAGCTACTGACTGAATGAAAGGAGCTGGCATCTCACTCTCTTTGATTCTTCTTTATCGTGCTAGGATTAGCAGGAAAAAGCAAAAAATTTCAGAATTGCACCTTGCAATGTGGAGATATTACTGTTTGTGCATTTACAATATTCATTGATATTTGCCATTGAAAAACGTCCAGAAATGTTTGAAGCTACTGACTGAATGAAAGGAGCTGGCATCTCACTCTCTTTGAATCTTCTTTATCATGCTAGGATTAGCAGGAAAAAGCAAAAAATTTCAGAATTGCACCTTGCAATGTGGAGATATTACTGTTTGTGCATTTACAATATTCATTGATTTTTGCCATTGAAAAACGTCCAGAAATGTTTGAAGCTACTGACTAAATGAAAGGAGCTGGCATCTTACTCTCTTTGAATCTTCTTTATCATGCTACGATTAGCAGGAAAAAGCAAAAAATTTCAGAATTTCACCTTGCAATGTGGAGATATTACTGTTTGTGCATTTACAATATTCATTGATTTTTGCCTTTGAAAAACGTCCAGAAATGTTTGAAGCTACTGACTGAATGAAAGGAGCTGGCATCTCACTTTCTTTGAATCTTCTTTATCATGCTAGGTTTAGCAGGAAAAAGCAAAAAATTTCAAAATTGCACCTTGCAATGTGGAGATATTACTGTTTGTGCATTTACAATATTCATTGATTTTTGCCATTGAAAAACGTCCAGAAATGTTTGAAGCTACTGACTGAATGAAAGGAGCTGGCATCTCACTCTCTTTGAATCTTCTTTATCATGCTAGGATTAGCAGGAAAAAGCAAAAAATTTCAGAATTGCACCTTGCAATGTGGAGATATTACTGTTTGTGCATTTACAATATTCATTGATTTTTGCCATTGAAAAACGTCCAGAAATGTTTGAAGCTACTGACTGAATGAAAGGAGCTGGCATCTCACTCTCTTTGAATCTTCTTTATCATGCTAGGATTAGCAGGAAAAAGAAAAAAATTTCAGAATTGCACCTTGCAATGCGGAGAAATTACTGTTTGTGCATTTACAATATTCATTGATTTTTGCCATTGAAAAACATCATGTTATTCGTATACCAGAAATGTTTGAAGCTACTGACTGAATGAAAAGAGCTTGAATCTCACTCTCTTTGAATCTTCTTTATCATGCTAAGAGGAGCAGGAAAAAGCAAAAAAATTCAGAATTGCACCTTGCAATGTGGAGATATTACTTTTTGTGCATTTACAATATTCATTGATTTTTGCCATTGAAAAACGTCCAGAAATGTTTGAAGCTACTGACTGAATGAAAGGAGCTGGCCTCTCACTCTCTTTGAATCTTCTTTATCATGCTAGGATTAGCAGGAAAAAGCAAAAAATTTCAGAATTGCACCTTGCAATGTGGAGATATTACTGTTTGTGCATTTACAATATTCATTGATTTTTGCCCTTGAAAAACGTCCAGAAATGTTTGAAGCTACTGACTGAATGAAAGGAGCTGGCATCTCACTCTCTTTGAATCTTCTTTATCATGCTAGGATTAGCAGGAAAAAGCAAAAAAATTCAGAATTGCACCTTGCAATGTGGAGATATTACTGTTTGTGCATTTACAATATTCATTGATTTTTGCCATTGAAAAACGTCCAGAAATGTTTGAAGCTACTGACTGAATGAAAGGAGCTGGCATCTCACTCTCTTTGATTCTTCTTTATCGTGCTAGGATTAGCAGGAAAAAGCAAAAAATTTCAGAATTGCACCTTGCAATGTGGAGATATTACTGTTTGTGCATTTACAATATTCATTGATATTTGCCATTGAAAAACGTCCAGAAATGTTTGAAGCTACTGACTGAATGAAAGGAGCTGGCATCTCACTCTCTTTGAATCTTCTTTATCATGCTAGGATTAGCAGGAAAAAGCAAAAAATTTCAGAATTGCACCTTGCAATGTGGAGATATTACTGTTTGTGCATTTACAATATTCATTGATTTTTGCCATTGAAAAACGTCCAGAAATGTTTGAAGCTACTGACTGAATGAAAGGAGCTGGCATCTTACTCTCTTTGAATCTTCTTTATCATGCTAGGATTAGCAGGAAAAAGCAAAAAATTTCAGAATTTCACCTTGCAATGTGGAGATATTACTGTTTGTGCATTTACAATATTCATTGATTTTTGCCTTTGAAAAACGTCCAGAAATGTTTGAAGCTACTGACTGAATGAAAGGAGCTGGCATCTCACTTTCTTTGAATCTTCTTTATCATGCTAGGATTAGCAGGAAAAAGCAAAAAATTTCAAAATTGCACCTTGCAATGTGGAGATATTACTGTTTGTGCATTTACAATATTCATTGATTTTTGCCATTGAAAAACGTCCAGAAATGTTTGAAGCTACTGACTGAATGAAAGGAGCTGGCATCTCACTCTCTTTGAATCTTCTTTATCATGCTAGGATTAGCAGGAAAAAGCAAACAATTTCAGAATTGCACCTTGCAATGTGGAGATATTACTGTTTGTGCATTTACAATATTCATTGATTTTTGCCATTGAAAAACGTCCAGAAATGTTTGAAGCTACTGACTGAATGAAAGGAGCTGGCATCTCACTCTCTTTGAATCTTCTTTATCATGCTAGGATTAGCAGGAAAAAGCAAAAAAATTCAGAATTGCACCTTGCAATGCGGAGAAATTACTGTTTGTGCATTTACAATATTCATTGATTTTTGCCATTGAAAAACATCATGTTATTCATATACCAGAAATGTTTGAAGCTACTGACTGAATGAAAAGAGCTGGCATCTCACTCTCTTTGAATCTTCTTTATCATGCTAAGAGGAGCAGGAAAAAGCAAAAAATTTCAGAATTGCACCTTGCAATGTGGAGATATTACTGTTTGTGCATTTACAATATTCATTGATTTTAGCCATTGAAAAACGTCCACAAATGGTTGAAGCTACTGACTGAATGAAAGGAGCTGGCATCTCACTCTCTTTGAATCTTCTTTATCATGCTAGGATTAGCAGGAAAAAGCAAAAAATTTCAGAATTGCACCTTGCAATGTGGAGATATTACTGTTTGTGCATTTACAACATTCATTGATTTTTGCCATTGAAAAACATCCAGAAATGTTTGAAGCTACTGACTGAATGAAAGGAGCTGGCATCTCACTCTCTTTGAATCTTCTTTATCATGCTAGGATTAGCAGGAAAAAGCAAAAAATTTCAGAATTGCACCTTGCAATGCGGAGAAATTACTGTTTGTGCATTTACAATATTCATTGATTTTTGCCATTGAAAAACATCATTTATTCGTATACCAGAAATGTTTGAAGCTACTGACTGAATGAAAGGAGCTGGCATCTCACTCTCTTTGAATCTTCTTTATCATGCTAGGATTAGCAGGAAAAAGCAAAACATTTCAGAATTGCACCTTGCAATGTGGAGATATTACTGTTTGTGCATTTACAATATTCATTGATTTTTGCCATTGAAAAACGTCCAGAAATGTTTGAAGCTACTGACTGAATGAAAGGAGCTGGCATCTCACTCTCTTTGAATCTTCTTTATCATGCTAGGATTAGCAGGAAAAAGCAAAAAATTTAAGAATTGCACCTTGCAATGTGGAGATATTACTGTTTGTGCATTTACAATATTCATTGATTTTTGCCATTGAAAAACGTCAAGAAATGTTTGAAGCTACTGACTGAATGAAAGGGATGGCATCTCACTCTCTTTGAATCTTCTTTATCATGCTAGGATTAGCAGGAAAAAGCAAAAAATTTCAGAATTGCACCTTGTAATGCGGAGAAATTACTGTTTGTGCATTTACAATATTCATTGATTTTTGCCATTGAAAAACATCATGTTATTCGTATACCAGAAATGTTTGAAGCTACTGACTGAATGAAAAGAGCTGGAATCTCACTCTCTTTGAATCTTCTTTATCATGCTAAGAGGAGCAGGAAAAAGTAAAAATTTCAGAATTGCACCTTGCAATGTGGAGATATTACTGTTTGTGCATTTACAATATTCATTGATTTTTGCCATTGAAAAACGTCCAGAAATGTTTGAAGCTACTGACTGAATGAAAGGAGCTGGCATCTCACTCTCTTTGAATCTTCTTTATCATGCTAGGATTAGCAGGAAAAAGAAAAAAATTTCAGAATTGCACCTTGCAATGCGGAGAAATTACTGTTTGTGCATTTACAATATTCATTGATTTTTGCCATTGAAAAACATCATGTTATTCGTATACCAGAAATGTTTGAAGCTACTGACTGAATGAAAAGAGCTTGAATCTCACTCTCTTTGAATCTTCTTTATCATGCTAAGAGGAGCAGGAAAAAGCAAAAAAATTCAGAATTGCACCTTGCAATGTGGAGATATTACTTTTTGTGCATTTACAATATTCATTGATTTTTGCCATTGAAAAACGTCCAGAAATGTTTGAAGCTACTGACTGAATGAAAGGAGCTGGCCTATCACTCTCTTTGAATCTTCTTTATCATGCTAGGATTAGCAGGAAAAAGCAAAAAATTTCAGAATTGCACCTTGCAATGTGGAGATATTACTGTTTGTGCATTTACAATATTCATTGATTTTTGCCCTTGAAAAACGTCCAGAAATGTTTGAAGCTACTGACTGAATGAAAGGAGCTGGCATCTCACTCTCTTTGAATCTTCTTTATCATGCTAGGATTAGCAGGAAAAAGCAAAAAAATTCAGAATTGCACCTTGCAATGTGGAGATATTACTGTTTGTGCATTTACAATATTCATTGATTTTTGCCATTGAAAAACGTCCAGAAATGTTTGAAGCTACTGACTGAATGAAAGGAGCTGGCATCTCACTCTCTTTGATTCTTCTTTATCGTGCTAGGATTAGCAGGAAAAAGCAAAAAATTTCAGAATTGCACCTTGCAATGTGGAGATATTACTGTTTGTGCATTTACAATATTCATTGATATTTGCCATTGAAAAACGTCCAGAAATGTTTGAAGCTACTGACTGAATGAAAGGAGCTGGCATCTCACTCTCTTTGAATCTTCTTTATCATGCTAGGATTAGCAGGAAAAAGCAAAAAATTTCAGAATTGCACCTTGCAATGTGGAGATATTACTGTTTGTGCATTTACAATATTCATTGATTTTTGCCATTGAAAAACGTCCAGAAATGTTTGAAGCTACTGACTGAATGAAAGGAGCTGGCATCTTACTCTCTTTGAATCTTCTTTATCATGCTAGGATTAGCAGGAAAAAGCAAAAAATTTCAGAATTTCACCTTGCAATGTGGAGATATTACTGTTTGTGCATTTACAATATTCATTGATTTTTGCCTTTGAAAAACGTCCAGAAATGTTTGAAGCTACTGACTGAATGAAAGGAGCTGGCATCTCACTTTCTTTGAATCTTCTTTATCATGCTAGGATTAGCAGGAAAAAGCAAAAAATTTCAAAATTGCACCTTGCAATGTGGAGATATTACTGTTTGTGCATTTACAATATTCATTGATTTTTGCCATTGAAAAACGTCCAGAAATGTTTGAAGCTACTGACTGAATGAAAGGAGCTGGCATCTCACTCTCTTTGAATCTTCTTTATCATGCTAGGATTAGCAGGAAAAAGCAAAAAATTTCAGAATTGCACCTTGCAATGTGGAGATATTACTGTTTGTGCATTTACAATATTCATTGATTTTTGCCATTGAAAAACGTCCAGAAATGTTTGAAGCTACTGACTGAATGAAAGGAGCTGGCATCTCACTCTCTTTGAATCTTCTTTATCATGCTAGGATTAGCAGGAAAAAGCAAAAAAATTCAGAATTGCACCTTGCAATGCGGAGAAATTACTGTTTGTGCATTTACAATATTCATTGATTTTTGCCATTGAAAAACATCATGTTATTCATATACCAGAAATGTTTGAAGCTACTGACTGAATGAAAAGAGCTGGCATCTCACTCTCTTTGAATCTTCTTTATCATTCTAAGAGGAGCAGGAAAAAGCAAAAAATTTCAGAATTGCACCTTGCAATGTGGAGATATTACTGTTTGTGCATTTACAATATTCATTGATTTTAGCCATTGAAAAACGTCCACAAATGGTTGAAGCTACTGACTGAATGAAAGGAGCTGGCATCTCACTCTCTTTGAATCTTCTTTATCATGCTAGGATTAGCAGGAAAAAGCAAAAAATTTCAGAATTGCACCTTGCAATGTGGAGATATTACTGTTTGTGCATTTACAACATTCATTGATTTTTGCCATTGAAAAACATCCAGAAATGTTTGAAGCTACTGACTGAATGAAAGGAGCTGGCATCTCACTCTCTTTGAATCTTCTTTATCATGCTAGGATTAGCAGGAAAAAGCAAAAAAATTCAGAATTGCACCTTGCAATGTGGAGATATTACTGTTTGTGCATTTACAATATTCATTGATTTTTGCCATTGAAAAACGTCCAGAAATGTTTGAAGCTACTGACTGAATGAAAGGAGCTGGCATCTCACTCTCTTTGAATCTTCTTTATCATGCTAGGATTAGCAGGAAAAAGCAAAAAATTTCAGAATTCCACTTTGCAATGTGGAGATATTACTGTTTGTGCATTTACAATATTCATTGATTTTTGCCATTGAAAAACGTCCAGAAATGTTTGAAGCTACTGACTGAATGAAAGGAGCTGGCATCTCACTCTCTTTGAATCTTCTTTATCATGCTAGGATTAGCAGGAAAAAGCAAAAAATTTCAGAATTGCACCTTGCAATGTGGAGATATTACTGTTTGTGCATTTACAATATTCATTGATTTTTGCCATTGAAAAACGTCCAGAAATGTTTGAAGCTACTGACTGAAAGAAAGGAGCTGGCATCTCACTCTCTTTGAATCTTCTTTATCATGCTAAGAGGAGCAGGAAAAAGCAAAAAATTTCAGAATTGCACCTTGCAATGTGGAGATATTACTGTTTGTGCATTTACAATATTCATTGATTTTTGCCATTGAAAAACGTCCAGAAATGTTTGAAGCTACTGACTGAATGAAAGGAGCTGGCATCTCACTCTCTTTGAATCTTCTTTATCATGCTAGGATTAGCAGGAAAAAGCTAAAAATTTCAGAATTGCACCTTGCAATGTGGAGATATTACTGTTTGTGCATTTACAATATTCATTGATTTTTGCCATTGAAAAACGTCCAGAAATGTTTGAAGCTACTGACTGAATGAAAGGAGCTGGCATCTCACTCTCTTTGAATCTTCTTTATCATGCTAGGATTAGCAGGAAAAAGCAAAAAATTTCAGAATTGCACCTTGCAATGTGGAGATATTACTGTTTGTGCATTTACAATATTCATTGATTTTTGCCATTGAAAAACGTCCAGAAATGTTTGAAGCTACTGACTGAATGAAAGGAGCTGGCATCTCACTCTCTTTGAATCTTCTTTATCATGCTAGGATTAGCAGGAAAAAGAAAAAAATTTCAGAATTGCACCTTGCAATGCGGAGAAATTACTGTTTGTGCATTTACAATATTCATTGATTTTTGCCATTGAAAAACATCATGTTATTCGTATACCAGAAATGTTTGAAGCTACTGACTGAATGAAAAGAGCTTGAATCTCACTCTCTTTGAATCTTCTTTATCATGCTAAGAGGAGCAGGAAAAAGCAAAAAAATTCAGAATTGCACCTTGCAATGTGGAGATATTACTTTTTGTGCATTTACAATATTCATTGATTTTTGCCATTGAAAAACGTCCAGAAATGTTTGAAGCTACTGACTGAATGAAAGGAGCTGGCCTATCACTCTCTTTGAATCTTCTTTATCATGCTAGGATTAGCAGGAAAAAGCAAAAAATTTCAGAATTGCACCTTGCAATGTGGAGATATTACTGTTTGTGCATTTACAATATTCATTGATTTTTGCCCTTGAAAAACGTCCAGAAATGTTTGAAGCTACTGACTGAATGAAAGGAGCTGGCATCTCACTCTCTTTGAATCTTCTTTATCATGCTAGGATTAGCAGGAAAAAGCAAAAAAATTCAGAATTGCACCTTGCAATGTGGAGATATTACTGTTTGTGCATTTACAATATTCATTGATTTTTGCCATTGAAAAACGTCCAGAAATGTTTGAAGCTACTGACTGAATGAAAGGAGCTGGCATCTCACTCTCTTTGATTCTTCTTTATCGTGCTAGGATTAGCAGGAAAAAGCAAAAAATTTCAGAATTGCACCTTGCAATGTGGAGATATTACTGTTTGTGCATTTACAATATTCATTGATATTTGCCATTGAAAAACGTCCAGAAATGTTTGAAGCTACTGACTGAATGAAAGGAGCTGGCATCTCACTCTCTTTGAATCTTCTTTATCATGCTAGGATTAGCAGGAAAAAGCAAAAAATTTCAGAATTGCACCTTGCAATGTGGAGATATTACTGTTTGTGCATTTACAATATTCATTGATTTTTGCCATTGAAAAACGTCCAGAAATGTTTGAAGCTACTGACTGAATGAAAGGAGCTGGCATCTTACTCTCTTTGAATCTTCTTTATCATGCTAGGATTAGCAGGAAAAAGCAAAAAATTTCAGAATTTCACCTTGCAATGTGGAGATATTACTGTTTGTGCATTTACAATATTCATTGATTTTTGCCTTTGAAAAACGTCCAGAAATGTTTGAAGCTACTGACTGAATGAAAGGAGCTGGCATCTCACTTTCTTTGAATCTTCTTTATCATGCTAGGATTAGCAGGAAAAAGCAAAAAATTTCAAAATTGCACCTTGCAATGTGGAGATATTACTGTTTGTGCATTTACAATATTCATTGATTTTTGCCATTGAAAAACGTCCAGAAATGTTTGAAGCTACTGACTGAATGAAAGGAGCTGGCATCTCACTCTCTTTGAATCTTCTTTATCATGCTAGGATTAGCAGGAAAAAGCAAAAAATTTCAGAATTGCACCTTGCAATGTGGAGATATTACTGTTTGTGCATTTACAATATTCATTGATTTTTGCCATTGAAAAACGTCCAGAAATGTTTGAAGCTACTGACTGAATGAAAGGAGCTGGCATCTCACTCTCTTTGAATCTTCTTTATCATGCTAGGATTAGCAGGAAAAAGCAAAAAAATTCAGAATTGCACCTTGCAATGCGGAGAAATTACTGTTTGTGCATTTACAATATTCATTGATTTTTGCCATTGAAAAACATCATGTTATTCATATACCAGAAATGTTTGAAGCTACTGACTGAATGAAAAGAGCTGGCATCTCACTCTCTTTGAATCTTCTTTATCATTCTAAGAGGAGCAGGAAAAAGCCAAAAATTTCAGAATTGCACCTTGCAATGTGGAGATATTACTGTTTGTGCATTTACAATATTCATTGATTTTAGCCATTGAAAAACGTCCACAAATGGTTGAAGCTACTGACTGAATGAAAGGAGCTGGCATCTCACTCTCTTTGAATCTTCTTTATCATGCTAGGATTAGCAGGAAAAAGCAAAAAATTTCAGAATTGCACCTTGCAATGTGGAGATATTACTGTTTGTGCATTTACAACATTCATTGATTTTTGCCATTGAAAAACATCCAGAAATGTTTGAAGCTACTGACTGAATGAAAGGAGCTGGCATCTCACTCTCTTTGAATCTTCTTTATCATGCTAGGATTAGCAGGAAAAAGCAAAAAAATTCAGAATTGCACCTTGCAATGTGGAGATATTACTGTTTGTGCATTTACAATATTCATTGATTTTTGCCATTGAAAAACGTCCAGAAATGTTTGAAGCTACTGACTGAATGAAAGGAGCTGGCATCTCACTCTCTTTGAATCTTCTTTATCATGCTAGGATTAGCAGGAAAAAGCAAAAAATTTCAGAATTTCACTTTGCAATGTGGAGATATTACTGTTTGTGCATTTACAATATTCATTGATTTTTGCCATTGAAAAACGTCCAGAAATGTTTGAAGCTACTGACTGAATGAAAGGAGCTGGCATCTCACTCTCTTTGAATCTTCTTTATCATGCTAGGATTAGCAGGAAAAAGCAAAAAATTTCAGAATTGCACCTTGCAATGTGGAGATATTACTGTTTGTGCATTTACAATATTCATTGATTTTTGCCATTGAAAAACGTCCAGAAATGTTTGAAGCTACTGACTGAAAGAAAGGAGCTGGCATCTCACTCTCTTTGAATCTTCTTTATCATGCTAAGAGGAGCAGGAAAAAGCAAAAAATTTCAGAATTGCACCTTGCAATGTGGAGATATTACTGTTTGTGCATTTACAATATTCATTGATTTTTGCCATTGAAAAACGTCCAGAAATGTTTGAAGCTACTGACTGAATGAAAGGAGCTGGCATCTCACTCTCTTTGAATCTTCTTTATCATGCTAGGATTAGCAGGAAAAAGCTAAAAATTTCAGAATTGCACCTTGCAATGTGGAGATATTACTGTTTGTGCATTTACAATATTCATTGATTTTTGCCATTGAAAAACGTCCAGAAATGTTTGAAGCTACTGACTGAATGAAAGGAGCTGGCATCTCACTCTCTTTGAATCTTCTTTATCATGCTAGGATTAGCAGGAAAAAGCAAAAAATTTCAGAATTGCACCTTGCAATGTGGAGATATTACTGTTTGTGCATTTACAATATTCATTGATTTTTGCCATTGAAAAACGTCCAGATATGTTTGAAGCTACTGACTGAAAGAAAGGAGCTGGCATCTCACTCTCTTTGAATCTTCTTTATCATGCTAAGAGGAGCAGGAAAAAGCAAAAAATTTCAGAATTGCACCTTGCAATGTGGAGATATTACTGTTTGTGCATTTACAATATTCATTAATTTTTGCCATTGAAAAACGTCCAGAAATGTTTGAAGCTACTGACTGAATGAAAGGAGCTGGCATCTCACTCTCTTTGAATCTTCTTTATCATGCTAGGATTAGCAGGAAAAAGCAAAAAATTTCAGAATTGCACCTTGCAATGTGGAGATATTACTGTTTGTGCATTTACAATATTCATTGATTTTTGCCATTGAAAAACGTCCAGAAATGTTTGAAGCTACTGACTGAATGAAATGAGTTGGCATCTCACTCTCTTTGAATCTTCTTTATCATGCTAGGATTAGCAGGAAAAAGCAAAAAATTTCAGAATTGCACCTTGCAATGTGGAGATATTACTGATTGTGCATTTACAATATTCATTGATTTTTGCCATTGAAAAACGTCCAGAAATCTTTGAAGCTACTGACTGAATGAAAGGAGCTGGCATCTCACTCTCTTTGAATCTTCTTTATCATGCTAGGTTAAGCAGGAAAAAGCAAAAAATTTCAGAACTGCACCTTGCAATGTGGAGATATTACTGTTTGTGCATTTACAATATTCATTGATTTTTGCCATTGAAAAACGTCCAGAAATGTTTGAAGCTACTGACTGAATGAAAGGAGCTGGCATCTCACTCTCTTTGAATCTTCTTTATCATGCTAGGATTAGCAGGAAAAAGCAAAAAATTTCAGAATTGCACCTTGCAATGTGGAGATATTACTGTTTGTGCATTTACAATATTCATTGATTTTTGCCATTGAAAAACGTCCAGAAATGTTTGAAGCTACTGACTGAATGAAAGGAGCTGGCATCTCACTCTCTTTGAATCTTCTTTATCATGCTAGGATTAGCAGGAAAAAGCAAAGAATTTCAGAATTGCACCTTGCAATGCGGAGAAATTACTGTTTGTGCATTTACAATATTCATTGATTTTTGCCATTGAAAAACATCATGTTATTCATATACCAGAAATGTTTGAAGCTACTGACTGAATGAAAAGAGCTGGCATCTCACTCTCTTTGAATCTTCTTTATCATGCTAAGAGGAGAAGGAAAAAGCAAAAAATTTCAGAATTGCACCTTGCAATGTGGAGATATTACTGTTTGTGCATTTACAATATTCATTGATTTTTGCCATTGAAAAACGTCCAGAATTGTTTGAAGCTACTGACTGAATGAAAGGAGCTGGCATCTCACTCTCTTTGAATCTTCTTTATCATGCTAGGATTAGCAGGAAAAAGCAAAAAAATTCAGAATTGCACCTTGCAATGTGGAGATATTACTGTTTGTGCATTTACAATATTCATTGATTTTTGCCATTGAAAAACGTCCAGAATTGTTTGAAGCTACTGACTGAATGAAAGGAGCTGGCATCTCACTCTCTTTGAATCTTCTTTATCATGCTAGGATTAGCAGGAAAAAGCAAAAAATTTCAGAATTGCACCTTGCAATGTGGAGATATTACTGTTTGTGCATTTACAATATTCATTGATTTTTGCCATTGAAAAACGTCCAGAAATGTTTGAAGCTACTGACTGAATGAAAGGAGCTGGCATCTCACTCTCTTTGAATCTTCTTTATCATGCTAGGATTAGCAGGAAAAAGCAAAAAATTTCAGAATTGCACCTTGCAATGTGGAGAAATTACTGTTTGTGCATTTACAATATTCATTGATTTTTTGCCATTGAAAAACATCATGTTATTCGTATACCAGAAATGTTTGAAGCTACTGACTGAATGAAAAGAGCTGGAATCTCACTCTCTTTGAATCTTCTTTATCATGCGAAGAGGAGCAGGAAAAAGTAAAAATTTCAGAATTGCACCTTGCAATGTGGAGATATTACTGTTTGTGCATTTACAATATTCATTGATTTTTGCCATTGAAAAATGTCCAGAAATGTTTGAAGCTACTGACTGAATGAAAGGAGCTGGCATCTCACTCTCTTTGAATCTTCTTTATCATGCTAGGATTAGCAGGAAAAAGCAAAAAATTTCAGAATTGCACCTTGCAATGTGGAGATATTACTGTTTGTGCATTTACAATATTCATTGATTTTTGCCATTGAAAAATGTCCAGAAATGTTTGTAGCTACTGACTGAATGAAAGGAGCTGGCATCTCACTTTCTTTGAATCTTCTTTTTCATGCTAGGATTAGCAGGAAAAAGCAAAAAATTTCAGAATTGCACCTTGCAATGTGGAGATATTACTGTTTGTGCATTTACAATATTCATTGATTTTTGCCATTGAAAAATGTCCAGAAATGTTTGAAGCTACTGACTGAATGAAAGGAGCTGGCATCTCACTCTCTTTGAATCTTCTTTATCATGCTAGGATTAGCAGGAAAAAGCAAAAAATTTCAGAATTGCACCTTGCAATGTGGAGATATTATTGTTTGTGCATTTACAATATTCATTGATTTTTGCCATTGAAAAACGTTCAGAAATGTTTGAAGCTACTGACTGAATGAAAGGAGCTGGCATCTCACTCTCATTGAATCTTCTTTATCATGCTAGGATTAGCAGGAAAAAGCAAAAAATTTCAGAATTGCACCTTGCAATGCGGAGAAATTACTGTTTGTGCATTTACAATATTCATTGATTTTTGCCATTGAAAAACATCATGTTATTCATATACCAGAAATGTTTGAAGCTACTGACTGAATGAAAAGAGCTGGCATCTCACTCTCTTTGAATCTTCTTTATCATGCTAAGAGGAGCAGGAAAAAGCAAAAAAATTCAGAATTGCACCTTGCAATGTGGAGATATTACTGTTTGTGCATTTACAATATTCATTGATTTTTGCCATTGAAAAACGTCCAGAAATGTTTGAAGCTACTGACTGAATGAAAGGAGCTGGCATCTCACTCTCTTTGAATCTTCTTTATCATGCTAGGATTAGCAGGAAAAAGCAAAAAATTTCAGAATTGCACCTTGCAATGTGGAGATATTACTGTTTGTGCATTTACAATATTCATTGATTTTTGCCCTTGAAAAACGTCCAGAAATGTTTGAAGCTACTGACTGAATGAAAGGAGCTGGCATCTCACTCTCTTTGAATCTTCTTTATCATGCTAGGATTAGCAGGAAAAAGCAAAAAAATTCAGAATTGCACCTTGCAATGTGGAGATATTACTGTTTGTGCATTTACAATATTCATTGATTTTTGCCATTGAAAAACGTCCAGAAATGTTTGAAGCTACTGACTGAATGAAAGGAGCTGGCATCACACTCTCTTTGAATCTTCTTTATCATGCTAGGATTAGCAGGAAAAAGCAAAAAATTTCAGAATTGCACCTTGCAATGCGGAGAAATTACTGTTTGTGCATTTACAATATTCATTGATTTTTGCCATTGAAAAACATCATGTTATTCGTATACCAGAAATGTTTGAAGCTACTGACTGAATGAAAAGAGCTGGCATCTCACTCTCTTTGAATCTTCTTTATCATGCTAAGAGGAGCAGGAAAAAGTAAAAATTTCAGAATTGCACCTTGCAATGTGGAGATATTACTGTTTGTGCATTTACAATATTCATTGATTTTTGCCATTGAAAAACGTCCAGAAATGTTTGAAGCTACTGACTGAATGAAAGGAGCTGGCATCTCACTCTCTTTGAATCTTCTTTATCATGCTAGGATTAGCAGGAAAAAGCAAAACATTTCAGAATTGCACCTTGCAATGTGGAGATATTACTGTTTGTGCATTTACAATATTCATTGATTTTTGCCATTGAAAAACGTCCAGAAATGTTTGAAGCTACTGACTGAATGAAAGGAGCTGGCATCTCACTCTCTTTGAATCTTCTTTATCATGCTAGAATTAGCAGGAAAAAGCAAAAAATTTCAGAATTGCACCTTGCAATGCGGAGAAATTACTGTTTGTGCATTTACAATATTCATTGATTTTTGCCATTGAAAAACATCATGTTATTCGTATACCAGAAATGTTTGAAGCTACTGACTGAATGAAAAGAGCTGGCATCTCACTCTCTTTGAATCTTCTTTATCATGCTAAGAGGAGCAGGAAAAAGTAAAAATTTCAGAATTGCACCTTGCAATGTGGAGATATTACTGTTTGTGCATTTACAATATTCATTGATTTTTGCCATTGAAAAACGTCCAGAAATGTTTGAAGCTACTGACTGAATGAAAGGAGCTGGCATCTCACTCTCTTTGAATCTTCTTTATCATGCTAGGATTAGCAGGAAAAAGCAAAAAAATTCAGAATTGCACCTTGCAATGTGGAGATATTACTGTTTGTGCATTTACAATATTCATTGATTTTTGCCATTGAAAAACGTCCAGAATTGTTTGAAGCTACTGACTGAATGAAAGGAGCTGGCATCTCACTCTCTTTGAATCTTCTTTATCATGCTAGGATTAGCAGGAAAAAGCAAAAAATTTCAGAATTGCACCTTGCAATGTGGAGATATTACTGTTTGTGCAATTACAATATTCATTGATTTTTGCCATTGAAAAACGTCCAGAAATGTTTGAAGCTACTGACTGAATGAAAGGAGCTGGCATCTCACTCTCTTTGAATCTTCTTTATCATGCTAGGATTAGCAGGAAAAAGCAAAAAATTTCAGAATTGCACCTTGCAATGTGGAGAAATTACTGTTTGTGCATTTACAATATTCATTGATTTTTTGCCATTGAAAAACATCATGTTATTCGTATACCAGAAATGTTTGAAGCTACTGACTGAATGAAAAGAGCTGGAATCTCACTCTCTTTGAATCTTCTTTATCATGCGAAGAGGAGCAGGAAAAAGTAAAAATTTCAGAATTGCACCTTGCAATGTGGAGATATTACTGTTTGTGCATTTACAATATTCATTGATTTTTGCCATTGAAAAACGTCCAGAAATGTTTGAAGCTACTGACTGAATGAAAGGAGCTGGCATCTCACTCTCTTTGAATCTTCTTTATCATGCTAGGATTAGCAGGAAAAAGCAAAAAATTTCAGAATTGCACCTTGCAATGTGGAGATATTACTGTTTGTGCATTTACAATATTCATTGATTTTTGCCATTGAAAAATGTCCAGAAATGTTTGAAGCTACTGACTGAATGAAAGGAGCTGGCATCTCACTTTCTTTGAATCTTCTTTTTCATGCTAGGATTAGCAGGAAAAAGCAAAAAATTTCAGAATTGCACCTTGCAATGTGGAGATATTACTGTTTGTGCATTTACAATATTCATTGATTTTTGCCATTGAAAAACGTCCAGAAATGTTTGAAGCTACTGACTGAATGAAAGGAGCTGGCATCTCACTCTCTTTGAATCTTCTTTATCATGCTAGGATTAGCAGGAAAAAGCAAAAAATTTCAGAATTGCACCTTGCAATGTGGAGATATTATTGTTTGTGCATTTACAATATTCATTGATTTTTGCCATTGAAAAATGTTCAGAAATGTTTGAAGCTACTGACTGAATGAAAGGAGCTGGCATCTCACTCTCATTGAATCTTCTTTATCATGCTAGGATTAGCAGGAAAAAGCAAAAAATTTCAGAATTGCACCTTGCAATGCGGAGAAATTACTGTTTGTGCATTTACAATATTCATTGATTTTTGCCATTGAAAAACATCATGTTATTCATATACCAGAAATGTTTGAAGCTACTGACTGAATGAAAAGAGCTGGCATCTCACTCTCTTTGAATCTTCTTTATCATGCTAAGAGGAGCAGGAAAAAGCAAAAAAATTCAGAATTGCACCTTGCAATGTGGAGATATTACTGTTTGTGAATTTACAATATTCATTGATTTTTGCCATTGAAAAACGTCCAGAAATGTTTGAAGCTACTGACTGAATGAAAGGAGCTGGCATCTCACTCTCTTTGAATCTTCTTTATCATGCTAGGATTAGCAGGAAAAAGCAAAAAATTTCAGAATTGCACCTTGCAATGTGGAGATATTACTGTTTGTGCATTTACAATATTCATTGATTTTTGCCCTTGAAAAACGTCCAGAAA
This sequence comes from Phyllobates terribilis, assembly GCF_046119375.1. NCBI lineage: Eukaryota > Metazoa > Chordata > Amphibia > Anura > Dendrobatidae > Phyllobates > Phyllobates terribilis. The sequence goes on from NW_027363434.1 coordinate 681,009, forward strand.
TGTTTGAAGCTACTGACTGAATGAAAGGAGCTGGCATCTCACTCTCTTTGAATCTTCTTTATCATGCTAGGATTAGCAGGAAAAAGCAAAAAAATTCAGAATTGCACCTTGCAATGTGGAGATATTACTGTTTGTGCATTTACAATATTCATTGATTTTTGCCATTGAAAAACGTCCAGAAATGTTTGAAGCTACTGACTGAATGAAAGGAGCTGGCATCACACTCTCTTTGAATCTTCTTTATCATGCTAGGATTAGCAGGAAAAAGCAAAAAATTTCAGAATTGCACCTTGCAATGCGGAGAAATTACTGTTTGTGCATTTACAATATTCATTGATTTTTGCCATTGAAAAACATCATGTTATTCGTATACCAGAAATGTTTGAAGCTACTGACTGAATGAAAAGAGCTGGCATCTCAATCTCTTTGAATCTTCTTTATCATGCTAAGAGGAGCAGGAAAAAGTAAAAATTTCAGAATTGCACCTTGCAATGTGGAGATATTACTGTTTGTGCATTTACAATATTCATTGATTTTTGCCATTGAAAAACGTCCAGAAATGTTTGAAGCTACTGACTGAATGAAAGGAGCTGGCATCTCACTCTCTTTGAATCTTCTTTATCATGCTAGGATTAGCAGGAAAAAGCAAAAAATTTAAGAATTGCACCTTGCAATGTGGAGATATTACTGTTTGTGCATTTACAATATTCATTGATTTTTGCCATTGAAAAACGTCAAGAAATGTTTGAAGCTACTGACTGAATGAAAGGAGCTGGCATCTCACTCTCTTTGAATCTTCTTTATCATGCTAGGATTAGCAGGAAAAAGCAAAAAATTTCAGAATTGCACCTTGTAATGCGGAGAAATTACTGTTTGTGCATTTACAATATTCATTGATTTTTGCCATTGAAAAACATCATGTTATTCGTATACCAGAAATGTTTGAAGCTACTGACTGAATGAAAAGAGCTGGAATCTCACTCTCTTTGAATCTTCTTTATCATGCTAAGAGGAGCAGGAAAAAGTAAAAATTTCAGAATTGCACCTTGCAATGTGGAGATATTACTGTTTGTGCATTTACAATATTCATTGATTTTTGCCATTGAAAAACGTCCAGAAATATTTGAAGCTACTGACTGAATGAAAGGAGCTGGCATCTCACTCTCTTTGAATCTTCTTTATCATGCTAGGATTAGCAGGAAAAAGCAAAAAATTTCAGAATTGCACCTTGCAATGTGGAGATATTACTGTTTGTGCATTTACAATATTCATTGATTTTTGCCATTGAAAAACGTCCAGAAATGTTTGAAGCTACTGATTGAATGAAAGGAGCTGGCATCTCACTCTCTTTGAATCTTCTTTATCATGCTAGGATTAGCAGGAAAAAGCAAAAAATTTCAGAATTGCACCTTGCAATGCGGAGAAATTACTGTTTGTGCATTTACAATATTCATTGATTTTTGCCATTGAAAAACATCATGTTATTCGTATACCAGAAATGTTTGAAGCTACTGACTGAATGAAAAAAGCTTGAATCTCACTCTCTTTGAATCTTCTTTATCATGCTAAGAGGAGCAGGAAAAAGCAAAAAAATTCAGAATTGCACCTTGCAATGTGGAGATATTACTTTTTGTGCATTTACAATATTCATTGATTTTTGCCATTGAAAAACGTCCAGAAATGTTTGAAGCTACTGACTGAATGAAAGGAGCTGGCCTATCACTCTCTTTGAATCTTCTTTATCATGCTAGGATTAGCAGGAAAAAGCAAAAAATTTCAGAATTGCACCTTGCAATGTGGAGATATTACTGTTTGTGCATTTACAATATTCATTGATTTTTGCCCTTGAAAAACGTCCAGAAATGTTTGAAGCTACTGACTGAATGAAAGGAGCTGGCATCTCACTCTCTTTGAATCTTCTTTATCATGCTAGGATTAGCAGGAAAAAGCAAAAAAATTCAGAATTGCACCTTGCAATGTGGAGATATTACTGTTTGTGTATTTACAATATTCATTGATTTTTGCCATTGAAAAACGTCCAGAAATGTTTGAAGCTACTGACTGAATGAAAGGAGCTGGCATCTCACTCTCTTTGATTCTTCTTTATCGTGCTAGGATTAGCAGGAAAAAGCAAAAAATTTCAGAATTGCACCTTGCAATGTGGAGATATTACTGTTTGTGCATTTACAATATTCATTGATATTTGCCATTGAAAAACGTCCAGAAATGTTTGAAGCTACTGACTGAATGAAAGGAGCTGGCATCTCACTCTCTTTGAATCTTCTTTATCATGCTAGGATTAGCAGGAAAAAGCAAAAAATTTCAGAATTGCACCTTGCAATGTGGAGATATTACTGTTTGTGCATTTACAATATTCATTGATTTTTGCCATTGAAAAACGTCCAGAAATGTTTGAAGCTACTGACTGAATGAAAGGAGCTGGCATCTTACTCTCTTTGAATCTTCTTTATCATGCTATGATTAGCAGGAAAAAGCAAAAAATTTCAGAATTTCACCTTGCAATGTGGAGATATTACTGTTTGTGCATTTACAATATTCATTGATTTTTGCCATTGAAAAACGTCCAGAAATGTTTGAAGCTACTGACTGAATGAAAGGAGCTGGCATCTCACTTTCTTTGAATCTTCTTTATCATGCTAGGATTAGCAGGAAAAAGCAAAAAATTTCAAAATTGCACCTTGCAATGTGGAGATATTACTGTTTGTGCATTTACAATATTCATTGATTTTTGCCATTGAAAAACGTCCAGAAATGTTTGAAGCTACTGACTGAATGAAAGGAGCTGGCATCTCACTCTCTTTGAATCTTCTTTATCATGCTAGGATTAGCAGGAAAAAGCAAAAAATTTCAGAATTGCACCTTGCAATGTGGAGATATTACTGTTTGTGCATTTACAATATTCATTGATTTTTGCCATTGAAAAACGTCCAGAAATGTTTGAAGCTACTGACTGAATGAAAGGAGCTGGCATCTCACTCTCTTTGAATCTTCTTTATCATGCTAGGATTAGCAGGAAAAAGCAAAAAATTTCAGAATTGCACCTTGCAATGTGGAGATATTACTGTTTGTGCATTTACAATATTCATAGATTTTTGCCATTGAAAAACATCATGTTATTCATATACCAGAAATGTTTGAAGCTACTGACTGAATGAAAAGAGCTGGCATCTCACTCTCTTTGAATCTTCTTTATCATGCTAAGAGGAGCAGGAAAAAGCAAAAAATTTCAGAATTGCACCTTGCAATGTGGAGATATTACTGTTTGTGCATTTACAATATTCATTGATTTTTGCCATTGAAAAACGTCCACAAATGTTTGAAGCTACTGACTGAATGAAAGGAGCTGGAATCTCACTCTCTTTGAATCTTCTTTATCATGCTAGGATTAGCAGGAAAAAGCAAAAAATTTCAGAATTGCACCTTGCAATGTGGAGATATTACTGTTTGTGCATTTACAACATTCATTGATTTTTGCCATTGAAAAACGTCCAGAAATGTTTGAAGCTACTGACTGAATGAAAGGAGCTGGCATCTCACTCTCTTTGAATCTTCTTTATCATGCTAGGATTAGCAGGAAAAAGCAAAAAAATTCAGAATTGCACCTTGCAATGTGGAGATATTACTGTTTGTGCATTTACAATATTCATTGATTTTTGCCATTGAAAAACGTCCAGAAATGTTTGAAGCTACTGACTGAATGAAAGGAGCTGGCATCTCACTCTCTTTGAATCTTCTTTATCATGCTAGGATTAGCAGGAAAAAGCAAAAAATTTCAGAATTGCACTTTGCAATGTGGAGATATTACTGTTTGTGCATTTACAATATTCATTGATTTTTGCCATTGAAAAACGTCCAGAAATGTTTGAAGCTACTGACTGAATGAAAGGAGCTGGCATCTCACTCTCTTTGAATCTTCTTTATCATGCTAGGATTAGCAGGAAAAAGCAAAAAATTTCAGAATTGCACCTTGCAATGTGGAGATATTACTGTTTGTGCATTTACAATATTCATTGATTTTTGCCATTGAAAAACGTCCAGAAATGTTTGAAGCTACTGACTGAAAGAAAGGAGCTGGCATCTCACTCTCTTTGAATCTTCTTTATCATGCTAAGAGGAGCAGGAAAAAGCAAAAAATTTCAGAATTGCACCTTGCAATGTGGAGATATTACTGTTTGTGCATTTACAATATTCATTGATATTTGCCATTGAAAAACGTCCAGAAATGTTTGAAGCTACTGACTGAATGAAAGGAGCTGGCATCTCACTCTCTTTGAATCTTCTTTATCATGCTAGGATTAGCAGGAAAAAGCAAAAAATTTCAGAATTGCACCTTGCAATGTGGAGATATTACTGTTTGTGCATTTACAATATTCATTGATTTTTGCCATTGAAAAACATCCAGAAATGTTTGAAGCTACTGACTGAATGAAAGGAGCTGGCATCTCACTGTCTTTGAATCTTCTTTATGATGCTAGGATTAGCAGGAAAAAGCAAAAAATTTCAGAATTGCACCTTGCAATGTGGAGATATTACTGTTTGTGTATTTACAATATTCATTGATTTTTGCCGTTGAAAAACGTCCAGAAATGTTTGAAGCTACTGACTGAAAGAAAGGAGCTGGCATCTCACTCTCTTTGAATCTTCTTTATCATGCTAAGAGGAGCAGGAAAAAGCAAAAAATTTCAGAATTGCACCTTGCAATGTGGAGATATTACTGTTTGTGCATTTACAATATTCATTAATTTTTGCCATTGAAAAACGTCCAGAAATGTTTGAAGCTACTGACTGAATGAAAGGAGCTGGCATCTCACTCTCTTTGAATCTTCTTTATCATGCTAGGATTAGCAGGAAAAAGCAAAAAATTTCAGAATTGCACCTTGCAATGTGGAGATATTACTGTTTGTGCATTTACAATATTCATTGATTTTTGCCATTGAAAAACGTCCAGAAATGTTTGAAGCTACTGACTGAATGAAAGGAGTTGGCATCTCACTCTCTTTGAATCTTCTTTATCATGCTAGGATTAGCAGGAAAAAGCAAAAAATTTCAGAATTGCACCTTGCAATGTGGAGATATTACTGATTGTGCATTTACAATATTCATTGATTTTTGCCATTGAAAAACGTCCAGAAATCTTTGAAGCTACTGACTGAATGAAAGGAGCTGGCATCTCACTCTCTTTGAATCTTCTTTATCATGCTAGGTTAAGCAGGAAAAAGCAAAAAATTTCAGAACTGCACCTTGCAATGTGGAGATATTACTGTTTGTGCATTTACAATATTCATTGATTTTTGCCATTGAAAAACGTCCAGAAATGTTTGAAGCTACTGACTGAATGAAAGGAGCTGGCATCTCACTCTCTTTGAATCTTCTTTATCATGCTAGGATTAGCAGGAAAAAGCAAAAAATTTCAGAATTGCACCTTGCAATGTGGAGATATTACTGTTTGTGCATTTACAATATTCATTGATTTTTGCCATTGAAAAACGTCCAGAAATGTTTGAAGCTACTGACTGAATGAAAGGAGCTGGCATCTCACTCTCTTTGAATCTTCTTTATCATGCTAGGATTAGCAGGAAAAAGGAAAAAATTTCAGAATTGCACCTTGCAATGCGGAGAAATTACTGTTTGTGCATTTACAATATTCATTGATTTTTGCCATTGAAAAACATCATGTTATTCATATACCAGAAATGTTTGAAGCTACTGAATGAATGAAAAGAGCTGGCATCTCACTCTCTTTGAATCTTCTTTATCATGCTAAGAGGAGCAGGAAAAAGCAAAAAATTTCAGAATTGCACCTTGCAATGTGGAGATATTACTGTTTGTGCATTTACAATATTCATTGATTTTTGCCACTGAAAAACGTCCAGAAATGTTTGAAGCTACTGACTGAATGAAAGGAGCTGGCATCTCACTCTCTTTGAATCTTCTTTATCATGCTAGAATTAGCAGGAAAAAGCAAAAAATTTCAGAATTGCACCTTGCAATGCGGAGAAATTACTGTTTGTGCATTTACAATATTCATTGATTTTTGCCATTGAAAAACGTCCAGAAATGTTTGAAGCTACTGACTGAAAGAAAGGAGCTGGCATCTCACTCTCTTTGAATCTTCTTTATCATGCTAAGAGGAGCAGGAAAAAGCAAAAAATTTCAGAATTGCACCTTGCAATGTGGAGATATTACTGTTTGTGCATTTACAATATTCATTAATTTTTGCCATTGAAAAACGTCCAGAAATGTTTGAAGCTACTGACTGAATGAAAGGAGCTGGCATCTCACTCTCTTTGAATCTTCTTTATCATGCTAGGTTAAGCAGGAAAAAGCAAAAAATTTCAGAACTGCACCTTGCAATGTGGAGATATTACTGTTTGTGCATTTACAATATTCATTGATTTTTGCCATTGAAAAACGTCCAGAAATGTTTGAAGCTACTGACTGAATGAAAGGAGCTGGCATCTCACTCTCTTTGAATCTTCTTTATCATGCTAGGATTAGCAGGAAAAAGCAAAAAATTTCAGAATTGCACCTTGCAATGTGGAGATATTACTGTTTGTGCATTTACAATATTCATTGATTTTTGCCATTGAAAAACGTCCAGAAATGTTTGAAGCTACTGACTGAATGAAAGGAGCTGGCATCTCACTCTCTTTGAATCTTCTTTATCATGCTAGGATTAGCAGGAAAAAGGAAAAAATTTCAGAATTGCACCTTGCAATGCGGAGAAATTACTGTTTGTGCATTTACAATATTCATTGATTTTTGCCATTGAAAAACATCATGTTATTCATATACCAGAAATGTTTGAAGCTACTGACTGAATGAAAAGAGCTGGCATCTCACTCTCTTTGAATCTTCTTTATCATGCTAAGAGGAGCAGGAAAAAGCAAAAAATTTCAGAATTGCACCTTGCAATGTGGAGATATTACTGTTTGTGCATTTACAATATTCATTGATTTTTGCCATTGAAAAACGTCCAGAAATGTTTGAAGCTACTGACTGAATGAAAGGAGCTGGCATCTCACTCTCTTTGAATCTTCTTTATCATGCTAGAATTAGCAGGAAAAAGCAAAAAATTTCAGAATTGCACCTTGCAATGCGGAGAAATTACTGTTTGTGCATTTACAATATTCATTGATTTTTGCCATTGAAAAACATCATGTTATTCGTATACCAGAAATGTTTGAAGCTACTGACTGAATGAAAAGAGCTGGCATCTCACTCTCTTTGAATCTTCTTTATCATGCTAAGAGGAGCAGGAAAAAGTAAAAATTTCAGAATTGCACCTTGCAATGTGGAGATATTACTGTTTATGCATTTACAATATTCATTGATTTTTGCCATTGAAAAATGTCCAGAAATGTTTGAAGCTACTGACTGAATGAAAGGAGCTGGCATCTCACTCTCTTTGAATCTTCTTTATCATGCTAGGTTAAGCAGGAAAAAGCAAAAAATTTCAGAACTGCACCTTGCAATGTGGAGATATTACTGTTTGTGCATTTACAATATTCATTGATTTTTGCCATTGAAAAACGTCCAGAAATGTTTGAAGCTACTGACTGAATGAAAGGAGCTGGCATCTCACTCTCTTTGAATCTTCTTTATCATGCTAGGATTAGCAGGAAAAAGCAAAAAATTTCAGAATTGCACCTTGCAATGTGGAGATATTACTGTTTGTGCATTTACAATATTCATTGATTTTTGCCATTGAAAAACGTCCAGAAATGTTTGAAGCTACTGACTGAATGAAAGGAGCTGGCATCTCACTCTCTTTGAATCTTCTTTATCATGCTAGGATTAGCAGGAAAAAGGAAAAAATTTCAGAATTGCACCTTGCAATGCGGAGAAATTACTGTTTGTGCATTTACAATATTCATTGATTTTTGCCATTGAAAAACATCATGTTATTCATATACCAGAAATGTTTGAAGCTACTGACTGAATGAAAAGAGCTGGCATCTCACTCTCTTTGAATCTTCTTTATCATGCTAAGAGGAGCAGGAAAAAGCAAAAAATTTCAGAATTGCACCTTGCAATGTGGAGATATTACTGTTTGTGCATTTACAATATTCATTGATTTTTGCCATTGAAAAACGTCCAGAAATGTTTGAAGCTACTGACTGAATGAAAGGAGCTGGCATCTCACTCTCTTTGAATCTTCTTTATCATGCTAGAATTAGCAGGAAAAAGCAAAAAATTTCAGAATTGCACCTTGCAATGCGGAGAAATTACTGTTTGTGCATTTACAATATTCATTGATTTTTGCCATTGAAAAACATCATGTTATTCGTATACCAGAAATGTTTGAAGCTACTGACTGAATGAAAAGAGCTGGCATCTCACTCTCTTTGAATCTTCTTTATCATGCTAAGAGGAGCAGGAAAAAGTAAAAATTTCAGAATTGCACCTTGCAATGTGGAGATATTACTGTTTATGCATTTACAATATTCATTGATTTTTGCCATTGAAAAACGTCCAGAAATGTTTGAAGCTACTGACTGAATGAAAGGAGCTGGCATCTCACTCTCTTTGAATCTTCTTTATCATGCTAGGTTAAGCAGGAAAAAGCAAAAAATTTCAGAACTGCACCTTGCAATGTGGAGATATTACTGTTTGTGCATTTACAATATTCATTGATTTTTGCCATTGAAAAACGTCCAGAAATGTTTGAAGCTACTGACTGAATGAAAGGAGCTGGCATCTCACTCTCTTTGAATCTTCTTTATCATGCTAGGATTAGCAGGAAAAAGCAAAAAATTTCAGAATTGCTCCTTGCAATGTGGAGATATTACTGTTTGTGCATTTACAATATTCATTGATTTTTGCCATTGAAAAACGTCCAGAAATGTTTGAAGCTACTGACTGAATGAAAGGAGCTGGCATCTCACTCTCTTTGAATCTTCTTTATCATGCTAGGATTAGCAGGAAAAAGGAAAAAATTTCAGAATTGCACCTTGCAATGCGGAGAAATTACTGTTTGTGCATTTACAATATTCATTGATTTTTGCCATTGAAAAACATCATGTTATTCATATACCAGAAATGTTTGAAGCTACTGACTGAATGAAAAGAGCTGGCATCTCACTCTCTTTGAATCTTCTTTATCATGCTAAGAGGAGCAGGAAAAAGCAAAAAATTTCAGAATTGCACCTTGCAATGTGGAGATATTACTGTTTGTGCATTTACAATATTCATTGATTTTTGCCATTGAAAAACGTCCAGAAATGTTTGAAGCTACTGACTGAATGAAAGGAGCTGGCATCTCACTCTCTTTGAATCTTCTTTATCATGCTAGAATTAGCAGGAAAAAGCAAAAAATTTCAGAATTGCACCTTGCAATGCGGAGAAATTACTGTTTGTGCATTTACAATATTCATTGATTTTTGCCATTGAAAAACATCATGTTATTCGTATACCAGAAATGTTTGAAGCTACTGACTGAATGAAAAGAGCTGGCATCTCACTCTCTTTGAATCTTCTTTATCATGCTAAGAGGAGCAGGAAAAAGTAAAAATTTCAGAATTGCACCTTGCAATGTGGAGATATTACTGTTTATGCATTTACAATATTCATTGATTTTTGCCATTGAAAAACGTCCAGAAATGTTTGAAGCTACTGACTGAATGAAAGGAGCTGGCATCTCACTCTCTTTGAATCTTCTTTATCATGCTAGGATTAGCAGGAAAAAGCAAAAAAATTCAGAATTGCACCTTGCAATGTGGAGATATTACTGTTTGTGCATTTACAATATTCATTGATTTTTGCCATTGAAAAACGTCCAGAAATGTTTGAAGCTACTGACTGAATGAAAGGAGCTGGCATCTCACTCTCTTTGAATCTTCTTTATCATGCTAGGATTAGCAGGAAAAAGCAAAAAATTTCAGAATTGCACCTTGCAATGTGGAGATATTACTGTTTGTGCATTTACAATATTCATTGATTTTTGCCATTGAAAAACGTCCAGAAATGTTTGAAGCTACTGACTGAATGAAAGGAGCTGGCATCTCACTCTCTTTGAATCTTCTTTATCATGCTAGGATTAGCAGGAAAAAGCAAAAAATTTCAGAATTGCACCTTGCAATGTGGAGATATTACTGTTTGTGCATTTACAATATTCATTGATTTTTGCCATTGAAAAACGTCCAGAAATGTTTGAAGCTACTGACTGAATGAAAGGAGCTGGCATCTCACTCTCTTTGAATCTTCTTTATCATGCTAGGATTAGCAGGAAAAAGGAAAAAATTTCAGAATTGCACCTTGCAATGCGGAGAAATTACTGTTTGTGCATTTACAATATTCATTGATTTTTGCCATTGAAAAACATCATGTTATTCATATACCAGAAATGTTTGAAGCTACTGACTGAATGAAAAGAGCTGGCATCTCACTCTCTTTGAATCTTCTTTATCATGCTAAGAGGAGCAGGAAAAAGCAAAAAATTTCAGAATTGCACCTTGCAATGTGGAGATATTACTGTTTGTGCATTTACAATATTCATTGATTTTTGCCATTGAAAAACGTCCAGAAATGTTTGAAGCTACTGACTGAATGAAAGGAGCTGGCATCTCACTCTCTTTGAATCTTCTTTATCATGCTAGAATTAGCAGGAAAAAGCAAAAAATTTCAGAATTGCACCTTGCAATGCGGAGAAATTACTGTTTGTGCATTTACAATATTCATTGATTTTTGCCATTGAAAAACATCATGTTATTCGTATACCAGAAATGTTTGAAGCTACTGACTGAATGAAAAGAGCTGGCATCTCACTCTCTTTGAATCTTCTTTATCATGCTAAGAGGAGCAGGAAAAAGTAAAAATTTCAGAATTGCACCTTGCAATGTGGAGATATTACTGTTTATGCATTTACAATATTCATTGATTTTTGCCATTGAAAAATGTCCAGAAATGTTTGAAGCTACTGACTGAATGAAAGGAGCTGGCATCTCACTCTCTTTGAATCTTCTTTATCATGCTAGGTTAAGCAGGAAAAAGCAAAAAATTTCAGAACTGCACCTTGCAATGTGGAGATATTACTGTTTGTGCATTTACAATATTCATTGATTTTTGCCATTGAAAAACGTCCAGAAATGTTTGAAGCTACTGACTGAATGAAAGGAGCTGGCATCTCACTCTCTTTGAATCTTCTTTATCATGCTAGGATTAGCAGGAAAAAGCAAAAAATTTCAGAATTGCACCTTGCAATGTGGAGATATTACTGTTTGTGCATTTACAATATTCATTGATTTTTGCCATTGAAAAACGTCCAGAAATGTTTGAAGCTACTGACTGAATGAAAGGAGCTGGCATCTCACTCTCTTTGAATCTTCTTTATCATGCTAGGATTAGCAGGAAAAAGGAAAAAATTTCAGAATTGCACCTTGCAATGCGGAGAAATTACTGTTTGTGCATTTACAATATTCATTGATTTTTGCCATTGAAAAACATCATGTTATTCATATACCAGAAATGTTTGAAGCTACTGACTGAATGAAAAGAGCTGGCATCTCACTCTCTTTGAATCTTCTTTATCATGCTAAGAGGAGCAGGAAAAAGCAAAAAATTTCAGAATTGCACCTTGCAATGTGGAGATATTACTGTTTGTGCATTTACAATATTCATTGATTTTTGCCATTGAAAAACGTCCAGAAATGTTTGAAGCTACTGACTGAATGAAAGGAGCTGGCATCTCACTCTCTTTGAATCTTCTTTATCATGCTAGAATTAGCAGGAAAAAGCAAAAAATTTCAGAATTGCACCTTGCAATGCGGAGAAATTACTGTTTGTGCATTTACAATATTCATTGATTTTTGCCATTGAAAAACATCATGTTATTCGTATACCAGAAATGTTTGAAGCTACTGACTGAATGAAAAGAGCTGGCATCTCACTCTCTTTGAATCTTCTTTATCATGCTAAGAGGAGCAGGAAAAAGTAAAAATTTCAGAATTGCACCTTGCAATGTGGAGATATTACTGTTTATGCATTTACAATATTCATTGATTTTTGCCATTGAAAAACGTCCAGAAATGTTTGAAGCTACTGACTGAATGAAAGGAGCTGGCATCTCACTCTCTTTGAATCTTCTTTATCATGCTAGGTTAAGCAGGAAAAAGCAAAAAATTTCAGAACTGCACCTTGCAATGTGGAGATATTACTGTTTGTGCATTTACAATATTCATTGATTTTTGCCATTGAAAAACGTCCAGAAATGTTTGAAGCTACTGACTGAATGAAAGGAGCTGGCATCTCACTCTCTTTGAATCTTCTTTATCATGCTAGGATTAGCAGGAAAAAGCAAAAAATTTCAGAATTGCTCCTTGCAATGTGGAGATATTACTGTTTGTGCATTTACAATATTCATTGATTTTTGCCATTGAAAAACGTCCAGAAATGTTTGAAGCTACTGACTGAATGAAAGGAGCTGGCATCTCACTCTCTTTGAATCTTCTTTATCATGCTAGGATTAGCAGGAAAAAGGAAAAAATTTCAGAATTGCACCTTGCAATGCGGAGAAATTACTGTTTGTGCATTTACAATATTCATTGATTTTTGCCATTGAAAAACATCATGTTATTCATATACCAGAAATGTTTGAAGCTACTGACTGAATGAAAAGAGCTGGCATCTCACTCTCTTTGAATCTTCTTTATCATGCTAAGAGGAGCAGGAAAAAGCAAAAAATTTCAGAATTGCACCTTGCAATGTGGAGATATTACTGTTTGTGCATTTACAATATTCATTGATTTTTGCCATTGAAAAACGTCCAGAAATGTTTGAAGCTACTGACTGAATGAAAGGAGCTGGCATCTCACTCTCTTTGAATCTTCTTTATCATGCTAGAATTAGCAGGAAAAAGCAAAAAATTTCAGAATTGCACCTTGCAATGCGGAGAAATTACTGTTTGTGCATTTACAATATTCATTGATTTTTGCCATTGAAAAACATCATGTTATTCGTATACCAGAAATGTTTGAAGCTACTGACTGAATGAAAAGAGCTGGCATCTCACTCTCTTTGAATCTTCTTTATCATGCTAAGAGGAGCAGGAAAAAGTAAAATTTTCAGAATTGCACCTTGCAATGTGGAGATATTACTGTTTATGCATTTACAATATTCATTGATTTTTGCCATTGAAAAACGTCCAGAAATGTTTGAAGCTACTGACTGAATGAAAGGAGCTGGCATCTCACTCTCTTTGAATCTTCTTTATCATGCTAGGATTAGCAGGAAAAAGCAAAAAAATTCAGAATTGCACCTTGCAATGTGGAGATATTACTGTTTGTGCATTTACAATATTCATTGATTTTTGCCATTGAAAAACGTCCAGAAATGTTTGAAGCTACTGACTGAATGAAAGGAGCTGGCATCTCACTCTCTTTGAATCTTCTTTATCATGCTAGGATTAGCAGGAAAAAGCAAAAAATTTCAGAATTGCACCTTGCAATGTGGAGATATTACTGTTTGTGCATTTACAATATTCATTGATTTTTGCCATTGAAAAACGTCCAGAAATGTTTGAAGCTACTGACTGAATGAAAGGAGCTGGCATCTCACTCTCTTTGAATCTTCTTTATCATGCTAGGATTAGCAGGAAAAAGCAAAAAATTTCAGAATTGCACCTTGCAATGTGGAGAAATTACTGTTTGTGCATTTACAATATTCATTGATTTTTGCAATTGAAAAACATCATGTTATTCGTATACCAGAAATGTTTGAAGCTACTGACTGAATGAAAAGAGCTGGAATCTCACTCTCTTTGAATCTTCTTTATCATGCGAAGAGGAGCAGGAAAAAGTAAAAATTTCAGAATTGCACCTTGCAATGTGGAGATATTACTGTTTGTGCATTTACAATATTCATTGATTTTTGCCATTGAAAAACGTCCAGAAATGTTTGAAGCTACTGACTGAATGAAAGGAGCTGGCATCTCACTCTCTTTGAATCTTCTTTATCATGCTAGGATTAGCAGGAAAAAGCAAAAAATTTCAGAATTGCACCTTGCAATGTGGAGATATTACTGTTTGTGCATTTACAATATTCATTGATTTTTGCCATTGAAAAATGTCCAGAAATGTTTGAAGCTACTGACTGAATGAAAGGAGCTGGCATCTCACTTTCTTTGAATCTTCTTTTTCATGCTAGGATTAGCAGGAAAAAGCAAAAAATTTCAGAATTGCACCTTACAATGTGGAGATATTACTGTTTGTGCATTTACAATATTCATTGATTTTTGCCATTGAAAAACGTCCAGAAATGTTTGAAGCTACTGACTGAATGAAAGGAGCTGGCATCTCACTCTCTTTGAATCTTCTTTATCATGCTAGGATTAGCAGGAAAAAGCAAAAAATTTCAGAATTGCACCTTGCAATGTGGAGATATTATTGTTTGTGCATTTACAATATTCATTGATTTTTGCCATTGAAAAACGTTCAGAAATGTTTGAAGCTACTGACTGAATGAAAGGAGCTGGCATCTCACTCTCATTGAATCTTCTTTATCATGCTAGGATTAGCAGGAAAAAGCAAAAAATTTCAGAATTGCACCTTGCAATGCGGAGAAATTACTGTTTGTGCATTTACAATATTCAATGATTTTTACCATTGAAAAACATCATGTTATTCATATACCAGAAATGTTTGAAGCTACTGACTGAATGAAAAGAGCTGGCATCTCACTCTCTTTGAATCTTCTTTATCATGCTAAGAGGAGCAGGAAAAAGCAAAAAAATTCAGAATTGCACCTTGCAATGTGGAGATATTACTGTTTGTGCATTTACAATATTCATTGATTTTTGCCATTGAAAAACGTCCAGAAATGTTTGAAGCTACTGACTGAATGAAAGGAGCTGGCATCTCACTCTCTTTGAATCTTCTTTATCATGCTAGGATTAGCAGGAAAAAGCAAAACATTTCAGAATTGCACCTTGCAATGTGGAGATATTACTGTTTGTGCATTTACAATATTCATTGATTTTTGCCCTTGAAAAACGTCCAGAAATGTTTGAAGCTACTGACTGAATGAAAGGAGCTGGCATCTCACTCTCTTTGAATCTTCTTTATCATGCTAGGATTAGCAGGAAAAAGCAAAAAAATTCAGAATTGCACCTTGCAATGTGGAGATATTACTGTTTGTGCATTTACAATATTCATTGATTTTTGCCATTGAAAAACATCCAGAAATGTTTGAAGCTACTGACTGAATGAAAGGAGCTGGCATCTCACTCTCTTTGAATCTTCTTTATCGTGCTAGGATTAGCAGGAAAAAGCAAAAAATTTCAGAATTGCACCTTGCAATGTGGAGATATTACTGTTTGTGCATTTACAATATTCATTGATATTTGCCATTGAAAAACGTCCAGAAATGTTTGAAGCTACTGACTGAATGAAAGGAGCTAGCATCTCACTCTCTTTGAATCTTCTTTATCATGCTAGGATTAGCAGGAAAAAGCAAAAAATTTCAGAATTGCACCTTGCAATGTGGAGATATTACTGTTTGTGCATTTACAATATTCATTGATTTTTGCCATTGAAAAACGTCCAGAAATGTTTGAAGCTACTGACTGAATGAAAGGAGCTGGCATCTCACTCTCTTTGAATCTTCTTTATCATGCTAGGATTAGCAGGAAAAAGCAAAAAATTTCAGAATTGCACCTTGCAATGTGGAGATATTACTGTTTGTGCATTTACAATATTCATTGATTTTTGCCATTGAAAAACGTCCAGAAATGTTTGAAGCTACTGACTGAATGAAAGGAGCTGGCATCTCACTTTCTTTGAATCTTCTTTATCATGCTAGGATTAGCAGGAAAAAGCAAAAAATTTCAGAATTGCACCTTGCAATGTGGAGATATTACTGTTTGTGCATTTACAATATTCATTGATTTTTGCCATTGAAAAACGTCCAGAAATGTTTGAAGCTACTGACTGAATGAAAGGAGCTGGCATCTCACTATCTTTGAATCTTCTTTATCATGCTAAGATTAGCAGGAAAAAGCAAAAAATTTCAGAATTGCACCTTGCAATGTGGAGATATTACTGTTTGTGCATTTACAATATTCATTGATTTTTGCCATTGAAAAACGTCCAGAAATGTTTGAAGCTACTGACTGAATGAAAGGAGCTGGCATCTCACTCTCTTTGAATCTTCTTTATCATGCTAGGATTAGCAGGAAAAAGCAAAAAATTTCAGAATTGCACCTTGCAATGCGGAGAAATTACTGTTTGTGCATTTACAATATTCATTGATTTTTGCCATTGAAAAACATCATGTTATTCATATACCAGAAATGTTTGAAGCTACTGACTGAATGAAAAGAGCTGGCATCTCACTCTCTTTGAATCTTCTTTATCATGCTAAGAGGAGCAGGAAAAAGCAAAAAATTTCAGAATTGCACCTTGCAATGTGGAAATATTACTGTTTGTGCATTTACAATATTCATTGATTTTTGCCATTGAAAAACGCCCACAAATGTTTGAAGCTACTGACTGAATGAAAGGAGCTGGCATCTCACTCTCTTTGAATCTTCTTTATCATGCTAGGATTAGCAGGAAAAAGCAAAAAATTTCAGAATTGCACCTTGCAATGTGGAGATATTACTGTTTGTGCATTTACAACTTTCATTGATTTTTGCCATTGAAAAACGTCCAGAAATGTTTGAAGCTACTGACTGAATGAAAGGAGCTGGCATCTCACTCTCTTTGAATCTTCTTTATCATGCTAGGATTAGCAGGAAAAAGCAAAAAATTTCAGAATTGCACCTTGCAATGTGGAGATATTACTGTTTGTGCATTTACAATATTCATTGATTTTTGCCATTGAAAAACGTCCAGAAATGTTTGAAGCTACTGACTGAATGAAAGGAGCTGGCATCTCACTCTCTTTGAATCTTCTTTACCATGCTAGGATTAGCAGGAAAAAGCAAAAAATTTCAGAATTGCACCTTGCAATGTGGAGATATTACTGTTTGTGCATTTACAATATTCATTGATTTTTGCCATTGAAAAACGCCCAGAAATGTTTGAAGCTACTGACTGAATGAAAGGAGCTGGCATCTCACTCTCTTTGAATCTTCTTTATCATGCTAGGATTAGCAGGAAAAAGCAAAAAATTTCAGAATTGCACCTTGCAATGTGGAGATATTACTGTTTGTGCATTTACAACATTCATTGATTTTTGCCATTGAAAAAAGTCCAGAAATGTTTGAAGCTACTGACTGAATGAAAGGAGCTGGCATCTCACTCTCTTTGAATCTTCTTTATCATGCTAGGATTAGCAGGAAAAAGCAAAAAATTTCAGAATTGCACCTTGCAATGTGGAGATATTACTGTTTGTGCATTTACAATATTCATTGATTTTTGCCATTGAAAAACGTCCAGAAATGTTTGAAGCTACTGACTGAATGAAAGGAGCTGGCATCTCACTCTCTTTGAATCTTCTTTATCATGCTAGGATTAGCAGGAAAAAGCAAAAAATTTCAGAATTGCACCTTGCAATGTGGAGATATTACTGTTTGTGCATTTACAATATTCATTGATTTTTGCCATTGAAAAACGTCCAGAAATGTTTGAAGCTACTGACTGAATGAAAGGAGCTGGCATCTCACTCTCTTTGAATCTTCTTTATCATGCTAGGATTAGCAGGAAAAAGCAAAAAATTTCAGAATTGCACCTTGCAATGTGGAGATATTACTGTTTGTGCATTTACAATATTCATTGATTTTTGCCATTGAAAAACGTCCAGAAATGTTTGAAGCTACTGACTGAAAGAAAGGAGCTGGCATCTCACTCTCTTTGAATCTTCTTTATCATGCTAAGAGGAGCAGGAAAAAGCAAAAAATTTCAGAATTGCACCTTGCAATGTGGAGATATTACTGTTTGTTCATTTACAATATTCATTGATTTTTGCCATTGAAAAACGTCCAGAAATGTTTGAAGCTACTGACTGAATGAAAGGAGCTGGCATCTCACTCTCTTTGAATCTTCTTTATCATGCTAGGATTAGCAGGAAAAAGCAAAAAATTTCAGAATTGCACCTTGCAATGTGGAGATATTACTGTTTGTGCATTTACAATATTAATTGATTTTTGCCATTGAAAAACGTCCAGAAATGTTTGAAGCTACTGACTGAATGAAAGGATTTGGCATCTCACTCTCTTTGAATCTTCTTTATCATGCTAGGATTAGCAGGAAAAAGCAAAAAATTTCAGAATTGCACCTTGCAATGTGGAGATATTACTGTTTGTGCATTTACAATATTCATTGATTTTTGCCATTGAAAAACGTCCAGAAATCTTTGAAGCTACTGACTGAATGAAAGGAGCTGGCATCTCACTCTCTTTGAATCTTCTTTATCATGCTAGGATTAGCAGGAAAAAGCAAAAAATTTCAGAATTGCACCTTGCAATGTGGAGATATTACTGTTTGTGCATTTACAATATTCATTGATTTTTGCCATTGAAAAACATCATGTTATTCATATACCAGAAATGTTTGAAGCTACTGACTGAATGAAAAGAGCTGGCATCTCACTCTCTTTGAATCTTCTTTATCATGCTAAGAGGAGCAGGAAAAAGCAAAAAATTTCAGAATTGCACCTTGCAATGTGGAGATATTACTGTTTGTGCATTTACAATATTCATTGATTTTTGCCATTGAAAAACGCCCACAAATGTTTGAAGCTACTGACTGAATGAAAGGAGCTGGCATCTCACTCTCTTTGACTCTTCTTTATCATGCTAGGATTAGCAGGAAAAAGCAAAAAATTTCAGAATTGCACCTTGCAATGTGGAGATATTACTGTTTGTGCATTTACAACATTCATTGATTTTTGCCATTGAAAAACGTCCAGAAATGTTTGAAGCTACTGACTGAATGAAAGGAGCTGGCATCTCACTCTCTTTGAATCTTCTTTATCATGCTAGGATTAGCAGGAAAAAGCAAAAAATTTCAGAATAGCACCTTGCAATGTGGAGATATTACTGTTTGTGCATTTACAATATTCATTGATTTTTGCCATTGAAAAACGTCCAGAAATGTTTGAAGCTACTGACTGAATGAAAGGAGCTGGCATCTCACTCTCTTTGAATCTTCTTTACCATGCTAGGATTAGCAGGAAAAAGCAAAAAATTTCAGAATTGCACCTTGCAATGTGGAGATATTACTGTTTGTGCATTTACAATATTCATTGATTTTTGCCATTGAAAAACGCCCACAAATGTTTGAAGCTACTGACTGAATGAAAGGAGCTGGCATCTCACTCTCTTTGAATCTTCTTTATCATGCTAGGATTAGCAGGAAAAAGCAAAAAATTTCAGAATTGCACCTTGCAATGTGGAGATATTACTGTTTGTGCATTTACAACATTCATTGATTTTTGCCATTGAAAAAAGTCCAGAAATGTTTGAAGCTACTGACTGAATGAAAGGAGCTGGCATCTCACTCTCTTTGAATCTTCTTTATCATGCTAGGATTAGCAGGAAAAAGCAAAAAATTTCAGAATTGCACCTTGCAATGTGGAGATATTACTGTTTGTGCATTTACAATATTCATTGATTTTTGCCATTGAAAAACGTCCAGAAATGTTTGAAGCTACTGACTGAATGAAAGGAGCTGGCATCTCACTCTCTTTGAATCTTCTTTATCATGCTAGGATTAGCAGGAAAAAGCAAAAAATTTCAGAATTGCACCTTGCAATGTGGAGATATTACTGTTTGTGCATTTACAATATTCATTGATTTTTGCCATTGAAAAACGTCCAGAAATGTTTCAAGCTACTGACTGAATGAAAGGAGCTGGCATCTCACTCTCTTTGAATCTTCTTTATCATGCTAGGATTAGCAGGAAAAAGCAAAACATTTCAGAATTGCACCTTGCAATGTGGAGATATTACTGTTTGTGCATTTACAATATTCATTGATTTTTGCCATTGAAAAACGTCCAGAAATGTTTGAAGCTACTGACTGAAAGAAAGGAGCTGGCATCTCACTCTCTTTGAATCTTCTTTATCATGCTAAGAGGAGCAGGAAAAAGCAAAAAATTTCAGAATTGCACCTTGCAATGTGGAGATATTACTGTTTGTGCATTTACAATATTCATTGATTTTTGCCATTGAAAAACGTCCAGAAATGTTTGAAGCTACTGACTGAATGAAAGGAGCTGGCATCTCACTCTCTTTGAATCTTCTTTATCATGCTAGGATTAGCAGGAAAAAGCAAAAAATTTCAGAATTGCACCTTGCAATGTGGAGATATTACTGTTTGTGCATTTACAATATTCATTGATTTTTGCCATTGAAAAACGTCCAGAAATGTTTGAAGCTACTGACTGAATGAAAGGAGCTGGCATCTCACTCTCTTTGAATCTTCTTTATCATGCTAGGATTAGCAGGAAAAAGCAAAAAATTTCAGAATTGCACCTTGCAATGTGGAGAAATTACTGTTTGTGCATTTACAATATTCATTGATTTTTGCAATTGAAAAACATCATGTTATTCGTATACCAGAAATGTTTGAAGCTACTGACTGAATGAAAAGAGCTGGAATCTCACTCTCTTTGAATCTTCTTTATCATGCGAAGAGGAGCAGGAAAAAGTAAAAATTTCAGAATTGCACCTTGCAATGTGGAGATATTACTGTTTGTGCATTTACAATATTCATTGATTTTTGCCATTGAAAAACGTCCAGAAATGTTTGAAGCTACTGACTGAATGAAAGGAGCTGGCATCTCACTCTCTTTGAATCTTCTTTATCATGCTAGGATTAGCAGGAAAAAGCAAAAAATTTCAGAATTGCACCTTACAATGTGGAGATATTACTGTTTGTGCATTTACAATATTCATTGATTTTTGCCATTGAAAAACGTCCAGAAATGTTTGAAGCTACTGACTGAATGAAAGGAGCTGGCATCTCACTCTCTTTGAATCTTCTTTATCATGCTAGGATTAGCAGGAAAAAGCAAAAAATTTCAGAATTGCACCTTGCAATGTGGAGATATTACTGTTTGTGCATTTACAACATTCATTGATTTTTGCCATTGAAAAAAGTCCAGAAATGTTTGAAGCTACTGACTGAATGAAAGGAGCTGGCATCTCACTCTCTTTGAATCTTCTTTATCATGCTAGGATTAGCAGGAAAAAGCAAAAAATTTCAGAATTGCACCTTGCAATGTGGAGATATTACTGTTTGTGCATTTACAATATTCATTGATTTTTGCCATTGAAAAACGTCCAGAAATGTTTGAAGCTACTGACTGAATGAAAGGAGCTGGCATCTCACTCTCTTTGAATCTTCTTTATCATGCTAGGATTAGCAGGAAAAAGCAAAAAATTTCAGAATTGCACCTTGCAATGTGGAGATATTACTGTTTGTGCATTTACAATATTCATTGATTTTTGCCATTGAAAAACGTCCAGAAATGTTTCAAGCTACTGACTGAATGAAAGGAGCTGGCATCTCACTCTCTTTGAATCTTCTTTATCATGCTAGGATTAGCAGGAAAAAGCAAAACATTTCAGAATTGCACCTTGCAATGTGGAGATATTACTGTTTGTGCATTTACAATATTCATTGATTTTTGCCATTGAAAAACGTCCAGAAATGTTTGAAGCTACTGACTGAAAGAAAGGAGCTGGCATCTCACTCTCTTTGAATCTTCTTTATCATGCTAAGAGGAGCAGGAAAAAGCAAAAAATTTCAGAATTGCACCTTGCAATGTGGAGATATTACTGTTTGTGCATTTACAATATTCATTGATTTTTGCCATTGAAAAACGTCCAGAAATGTTTGAAGCTACTGACTGAATGAAAGGAGCTGGCATCTCACTCTCTTTGAATCTTCTTTATCATGCTAGGATTAGCAGGAAAAAGCAAAAAATTTCAGAATTGCACCTTGCAATGTGGAGATATTACTGTTTGTGCATTTACAATATTCATTGATTTTTGCCATTGAAAAACGTCCAGAAATGTTTGAAGCTACTGACTGAATGAAAGGAGCTGGCATCTCACTCTCTTTGAATCTTCTTTATCATGCTAGGATTAGCAGGAAAAAGCAAAAAATTTCAGAATTGCACCTTGCAATGTGGAGAAATTACTGTTTGTGCATTTACAATATTCATTGATTTTTGCAATTGAAAAACATCATGTTATTCGTATACCAGAAATGTTTGAAGCTACTGACTGAATGAAAAGAGCTGGAATCTCACTCTCTTTGAATCTTCTTTATCATGCGAAGAGGAGCAGGAAAAAGTAAAAATTTCAGAATTGCACCTTGCAATGTGGAGATATTACTGTTTGTGCATTTACAATATTCATTGATTTTTGCCATTGAAAAACGTCCAGAAATGT
Organism: Phyllobates terribilis; assembly: GCF_046119375.1. Lineage (NCBI taxonomy): Eukaryota > Metazoa > Chordata > Amphibia > Anura > Dendrobatidae > Phyllobates > Phyllobates terribilis. The sequence goes on from NW_027363434.1 coordinate 703,368, forward strand.
TTGAAGCTACTGACTGAATGAAAGGAGCTGGCATCTCACTCTCTTTGAATCTTCTTTATCATGCTAGGATTAGCAGGAAAAAGCAAAAAATTTCAGAATTGCACCTTGCAATGTGGAGATATTACTGTTTGTGCATTTACAATATTCATTGATTTTTGCCATTGAAAAATGTCCAGAAATGTTTGAAGCTACTGACTGAATGAAAGGAGCTGGCATCTCACTTTCTTTGAATCTTCTTTTTCATGCTAGGATTAGCAGGAAAAAGCAAAAAATTTCAGAATTGCACCTTACAATGTGGAGATATTACTGTTTGTGCATTTACAATATTCATTGATTTTTGCCATTGAAAAACGTCCAGAAATGTTTGAAGCTACTGACTGAATGAAAGGAGCTGGCATCTCACTCTCTTTGAATCTTCTTTATCATGCTAGGATTAGCAGGAAAAAGCAAAAAATTTCAGAATTGCACCTTGCAATGTGGAGATATTATTGTTTGTGCATTTACAATATTCATTGATTTTTGCCATTGAAAAACGTTCAGAAATGTTTGAAGCTACTGACTGAATGAAAGGAGCTGGCATCTCACTCTCATTGAATCTTCTTTATCATGCTAGGATTAGCAGGAAAAAGCAAAAAATTTCAGAATTGCACCTTGCAATGCGGAGAAATTACTGTTTGTGCATTTACAATATTCATTGATTTTTACCATTGAAAAACATCATGTTATTCATATACCAGAAATGTTTGAAGCTACTGACTGAATGAAAAGAGCTGGCATCTCACTCTCTTTGAATCTTCTTTATCATGCTAAGAGGAGCAGGAAAAAGCAAAAAAATTCAGAATTGCACCTTGCAATGTGGAGATATTACTGTTTGTGCATTTACAATATTCATTGATTTTTGCCATTGAAAAACGTCCAGAAATGTTTGAAGCTACTGACTGAATGAAAGGAGCTGGCATCTCACTCTCTTTGAATCTTCTTTATCATGCTAGGATTAGCAGGAAAAAGCAAAACATTTCAGAATTGCACCTTGCAATGTGGAGATATTACTGTTTGTGCATTTACAATATTCATTGATTTTTGCCCTTGAAAAACGTCCAGAAATGTTTGAAGCTACTGACTGAATGAAAGGAGCTGGCATCTCACTCTCTTTGAATCTTCTTTATCATGCTAGGATTAGCAGGAAAAAGCAAAAAAATTCAGAATTGCACCTTGCAATGTGGAGATATTACTGTTTGTGCATTTACAATATTCATTGATTTTTGCCATTGAAAAACATCCAGAAATGTTTGAAGCTACTGACTGAATGAAAGGAGCTGGCATCTCACTCTCTTTGAATCTTCTTTATCGTGCTAGGATTAGCAGGAAAAAGCAAAAAAATTTCAGAATTGCACCTTGCAATGTGGAGATATTACTGTTTGTGCATTTACAATATTCATTGATATTTGCCATTGAAAAACGTCCAGAAATGTTTGAAGCTACTGACTGAATGAAAGGAGCTAGCATCTCACTCTCTTTGAATCTTCTTTATCATGCTAGGATTAGCAGGAAAAAGCAAAAAATTTCAGAATTGCACCTTGCAATGTGGAGATATTACTGTTTGTGCATTTACAATATTCATTGATTTTTGCCATTGAAAAACGTCCAGAAATGTTTGAAGCTACTGACTGAATGAAAGGAGCTGGCATATCACTCTCTTTGAATCTTCTTTATCATGCTAGGATTAGCAGGAAAAAGCAAAAAATTTCAGAATTGCACCTTGCAATGTGGAGATATTACTGTTTGTGCATTTACAATATTCATTGATTTTTGCCATTGAAAAACGTCCAGAAATGTTTGAAGCTACTGACTGAATGAAAGGAGCTGGCATCTCACTTTCTTTGAATCTTCTTTATCATGCTAGGATTAGCAGGAAAAAGCAAAAAATTTCAGAATTGCACCTTGCAATGTGGAGATATTACTGTTTGTGCATTTACAATAGTCATTGATTTTTGCCATTGAAAAACGTCCAGAAATGTTTGAAGCTACTGACTGAATGAAAGGAGCTGGCATCTCACTATCTTTGAATCTTCTTTATCATGCTAAGATTAGCAGGAAAAAGCAAAAAATTTCAGAATTGCACCTTGCAATGTGGAGATATTACTGTTTGTGCATTTACAATATTCATTGATTTTTGCCATTGAAAAACGTCCAGAAATGTTTGAAGCTACTGACTGAATGAAAGGAGCTGGCATCTCACTCTCTTTGAATCTTCTTTATCATGCTAGGATTAGCAGGAAAAAGCAAAAAATTTCAGAATTGCACCTTGCAATGCGGAGAAATTACTGTTTGTGCATTTACAATATTCATTGATTTTTGCCATTGAAAAACATCATGTTATTCATATACCAGAAATGTTTGAAGCTACTGACTGAATGAAAAGAGCTGGCATCTCACTCTCTTTGAATCTTCTTTATCATGCTAAGAGGAGCAGGAAAAAGCAAAAAATTTCAGAATTGCACCTTGCAATGTGGAGATATTACTGTTTGTGCATTTACAATATTCATTGATTTTTGCCATTGAAAAACGCCCACAAATGTTTGAAGCTACTGACTGAATGAAAGGAGCTGGCATCTCACTCTCTTTGAATCTTCTTTATCATGCTAGGATTAGCAGGAAAAAGCAAAAAATTTCAGAATTGCACCTTGCAATGTGGAGATATTACTGTTTGTGCATTTACAACATTCATTGATTTTTGCCATTGAAAAACGTCCAGAAATGTTTGAAGCTACTGACTGAATGAAAGGAGCTGGCATCTCACTCTCTTTGAATCTTCTTTATCATGCTAGGATTAGCAGGAAAAAGCAAAAAATTTCAGAATTGCACCTTGCAATGTGGAGATATTACTGTTTGTGCATTTACAATATTCATTGATTTTTGCCATTGAAAAACGTCCAGAAATGTTTGAAGCTACTGACTGAATGAAAGGAGCTGGCATCTCACTCTCTTTGAATCTTCTTTACCATGCTAGGATTAGCAGGAAAAAGCAAAAAATTTCAGAATTGCACCTTGCAATGTGGAGATATTACTGTTTGTGCATTTACAATATTCATTGATTTTTGCCATTGAAAAACGTCCAGAAATGTTTGAAGCTACTGACTGAATGAAAGGAGCTGGCATCTCACTCTCTTTGAATCTTCTTTATCATGCTAGGATTAGCAGGAAAAAGCAAAAAATTTCAGAATTCAACCTTGCAATGTGGAGATATTACTGTTTGTGCATTTACAATATTCATTGATTTTTGCCATTGAAAAACGTCCAGAAATGTTTCAAGCTACTGACTGAATGAAAGGAGCTGGCATCTCACTCTCTTTGAATCTTCTTTATCATGCTAGGATTAGCAGGAAAAAGCAAAAAATTTCAGAATTGCACCTTGCAATGTGGAGATATTACTGTTTGTGCATTTACAATATTCATTGATTTTTGCCATTGAAAAACGTCCAGAAATGTTTGAAGCTACTGACTGAATGAAAGGAGCTGGCATCTCACTCTCTTTGAATCTTCTTTATCATGCTAGGATTAGCAGGAAAAAGCAAAAAATTTCAGAATTGCACCTTGCAATGCGGAGAAATTACTGTTTGTGCATTTACAATATTCATTGATTTTTGCCATTGAAAAACATCATGTTATTCATATACCAGAAATGTTTGAAGCTACTGACTGAATGAAAAGAGCTGGCATCTCACTCTCTTTGAATCTTCTTTATCATGCTAAGAGGAGCAGGAAAAAGCAAAAAATTTCAGAATTGCACCTTGCAATGTGGAGATATTACTGTTTGTGCATTTACAATATTCATTGATTTTTGCCATTGAAAAACGCCCACAAATGTTTGAAGCTACTGACTGAATGAAAGGAGCTGGCATCTCACTCTCTTTGAATCTTCTTTATCATGCTAGGATTAGCAGGAAAAAGCAAAAAATTTCAGAATTGCACCTTGCAATGTGGAGATATTACTGTTTGTGCATTTACAACATTCATTGATTTTTGCCATTGAAAAACGTCCAGAAATGTTTGAAGCTACTGACTGAATGAAAGGAGCTGGCATCTCACTCTCTTTGAATCTTCTTTATCATGCTAGGATTAGCAGGAAAAAGCAAAAAATTTCAGAATTGCACCTTGCAATGTGGAGATATTACTGTTTGTGCATTTACAATATTCATTGATTTTTGCCATTGAAAAACGTCCAGAAATGTTTGAAGCTACTGACTGAATGAAAGGAGCTGGCATCTCACTCTCTTTGAATCTTCTTTACCATGCTAGGATTAGCAGGAAAAAGCAAAAAATTTCAGAATTGCACCTTGCAATGTGGAGATATTACTGTTTGTGCATTTACAATATTCATTGATTTTTGCCATTGAAAAACGCCCAGAAATGTTTGAAGCTACTGACTGAATGAAAGGAGCTGGCATCTCACTCTCTTTGAATCTTCTTTATCATGCTAGGATTAGCAGGAAAAAGCAAAAAATTTCAGAATTGCACCTTGCAATGTGGAGATATTACTGTTTGTGCATTTACAATATTCATTGATTTTTGCCATTGAAAAACGTCCAGAAATGTTTGAAGCTACTGACTGAATGAAAGGAGCTGGCATCTCACTCTCTTTGAATCTTCTTTATCATGCTAGGATTAGCAGGAAAAAGCAAAAAATTTCAGAATTGCACCTTGCAATGTGGAGATATTACTGTTTGTGCATTTACAATATTCATTGATTTTTGCCATTGAAAAACGTCCAGAAATGTTTGAAGCTACTGACTGAATGAAAGGAGCTGGCATCTCACTCTCTTTGAATCTTCTTTATCATGCTAGGATTAGCAGGAAAAAGCAAAAAATTTCAGAATTGCACCTTGCAATGTGGAGATATTACTGTTTGTGCATTTACAATATTCATTGATTTTTGCCATTGAAAAACGTCCAGAAATGTTTGAAGCTACTGACTGAAAGAAAGGAGCTGGCATCTCACTCTCTTTGAATCTTCTTTATCATGCTAAGAGGAGCAGGAAAAAGCAAAAAATTTCAGAATTGCACCTTGCAATGTGGAGATATTACTGTTTGTTCATTTACAATATTCATTGATTTTTGCCATTGAAAAACGTCCAGAAATGTTTGAAGCTACTGACTGAATGAAAGGAGCTGGCATCTCACTCTCTTTGAATCTTCTTTATCATGCTAGGATTAGCAGGAAAAAGCAAAAAATTTCAGAATTGCACCTTGCAATGTGGAGATATTACTGTTTGTGCATTTACAATATTAATTGATTTTTGCCATTGAAAAACGTCCAGAAATGTTTGAAGCTACTGACTGAATGAAAGGATTTGGCATCTCACTCTCTTTGAATCTTCTTTATCATGCTAGGATTAGCAGGAAAAAGCAAAAAATTTCAGAATTGCACCTTGCAATGTGGAGATATTACTGTTTGTGCATTTACAATATTCATTGATTTTTGCCATTGAAAAACGTCCAGAAATCTTTGAAGCTACTGACTGAATGAAAGGAGCTGGCATCTCACTCTCTTTGAATCTTCTTTATCATGCTAGGATTAGCAGGAAAAAGGAAAAAATTTCAGAATTGCACCTTGCAATGTGGAGATATTACTGTTTGTGCATTTACAATATTCATTGATTTTTGCCATTGAAAACATCATGTTATTCATATACCAGAAATGTTTGAAGCTACTGACTGAATGAAAAGAGCTGGCATCTCACTCTCTTTGAATCTTCTTTATCATGCTAAGAGGAGCAGGAAAAAGCAAAAAATTTCAGAATTGCACCTTGCAATGTGGAGATATTACTGTTTGTGCATTTACAATATTCATTGATTTTTGCCATTGAAAAACGCCCACAAATGTTTGAAGCTACTGACTGAATGAAAGGAGCTGGCATCTCACTCTCTTTGAATCTTCTTTATCATGCTAGGATTAGCAGGAAAAAGCAAAAAATTTCAGAATTGCACCTTGCAATGTGGAGATATTACTGTTTGTGCATTTACAACATTCATTGATTTTTGCCATTGAAAAACGTCCAGAAATGTTTGAAGCTACTGACTGAATGAAAGGAGCTGGCATCTCACTCTCTTTGAATCTTCTTTATCATGCTAGGATTAGCAGGAAAAAGCAAAAAATTTCAGAATAGCACCTTGCAATGTGGAGATATTACTGTTTGTGCATTTACAATATTCATTGATTTTTGCCATTGAAAAACGTCCAGAAATGTTTGAAGCTACTGACTGAATGAAAGGAGCTGGCATCTCACTCTCTTTGAATCTTCTTTACCATGCTAGGATTAGCAGGAAAAAGCAAAAAATTTCAGAATTGCACCTTGCAATGTGGAGATATTACTGTTTGTGCATTTACAATATTCATTGATTTTTGCCATTGAAAAACGCCCACAAATGTTTGAAGCTACTGACTGAATGAAAGGAGCTGGCATCTCACTCTCTTTGAATCTTCTTTATCATGCTAGGATTAGCAGGAAAAAGCAAAAAATTTCAGAATTGCACCTTGCAATGTGGAGATATTACTGTTTGTGCATTTACAACATTCATTGATTTTTGCCATTGAAAAAAGTCCAGAAATGTTTGAAGCTACTGACTGAATGAAAGGAGCTGGCATCTCACTCTCTTTGAATCTTCTTTATCATGCTAGGATTAGCAGGAAAAAGCAAAAAATTTCAGAATTGCACCTTGCAATGTGGAGATATTACTGTTTGTGCATTTACAATATTCATTGATTTTTGCCATTGAAAAACGTCCAGAAATGTTTGAAGCTACTGACTGAATGAAAGGAGCTGGCATCTCACTCTCTTTGAATCTTCTTTATCATGCTAGGATTAGCAGGAAAAAGCAAAAAATTTCAGCATTGCACCTTGCAATGTGGAGATATTACTGTTTGTGCATTTACAATATTCATTGATTTTTGCCATTGAAAAACGTCCAGAAATGTTTCAAGCTACTGACTGAATGAAAGGAGCTGGCATCTCACTCTCTTTGAATCTTCTTTATCATGCTAGGATTAGCAGGAAAAAGCAAAACATTTCAGAATTGCACCTTGCAATGTGGAGATATTACTGTTTGTGCATTTACAATATTCATTGATTTTTGCCATTGAAAAATGTCCAGAAATGTTTGAAGCTACTGACTGAAAGAAAGGAGCTGGCATCTCACTCTCTTTGAATCTTCTTTATCATGCTAAGAGGAGCAGGAAAAAGCAAAAAATTTCAGAATTGCACCTTGCAATGTGGAGATATTACTGTTTGTGCATTTACAATATTCATTGATTTTTGCCATTGAAAAACGTCCAGAAATGTTTGAAGCTACTGACTGAATGAAAGGAGCTGGCATCTCACTCTCTTTGAATCTTCTTTATCATGCTAGGATTAGCAGGAAAAAGCAAAAAATTTCAGAATTGCACCTTGCAATGTGGAGATATTACTGTTTGTGCATTTACAATATTAATTGATTTTTGCCATTGAAAAACGTCCAGAAATGTTTGAAGCTACTGACTGAATGAAAGGAGTTGGCATCTCACTCTCTTTGAATCTTCTTTATCATGCTGGGATTAGCAGGAAAAAGCAAAAAATTTCAGAATTGCACCTTGCAATGTGGAGATATTACTGTTTGTGCATTTACAATATTCATTGATTTTTGCCATTGAAAAACGTCCAGAAATCTTTGAAGCTACTGACTGAATGAAAGGAGCTGGCATCTCACTCTCTTTGAATCTTCTTTATCATGCTAGCTTAAGCAGGAAAAAGCAAAAAATTTCAGAATTGCACCTTGCAATGTGGAGATATTACTGTTTGTGCATTTACAATATTCATTGATTTTTGCCATTGAAAAACGTCCAGAAATGTTTGAAGCTACTGACTGAATGAAAGGAGCTGGCATCTCACTCTCTTTGAATCTTCTTTATCATGCTAGGATTAGCAGGAAAAAGCAAAAAATTTCAGAATTGCACCTTGCAATGTGGAGATATTACTGTTTGTGCATTTACAATATTCATTGATTTTTGCCATTGAAAAACGTCCAGAAATGTTTGAAGCTACTGACTGAATGAAAGGAGCTGGCATCTCACTCTCTTTGAATCTTCTTTATCATGCTAGGATTAGCAGGAAAAAGCAAAAAATTTCAGAATTGCACCTTGCCATGTGGAGATATTACTGTTTGTGCATTTCCAATATTCATTGATTTTTGCCATTGAAAAACGTCCAGAAATGTTTCAAGCTTCTGACTGAATGAAAGGAGCTGGAATCTCACTCTCTTTGAATCTTCTTTATCATGCTAGGATTAGCAGGAAAAAGCAAAAAATTTCAGAATTGCACCTTGCAATGTGGAGATATTACTGTTTGTGCATTTACAATATTCATTGATTTTTGCAATTGAAAAACGTCCAGAAATGTTTGAAGCTACTGACTGAATGAAAGGAGCTGGCATCTCACTCTCTTTGAATCTTCTTTATCATGCTAGGATTAGCAGGAAAAAGCAAAAAATTTCAGAATTGCACCTTGCAATGTGGAGATATTACTGTTTGTGCATTTACAATATTCATTGATTTTTGCCATTGAAAAACGTCCAGAAATGTTTTTAGCTACTGACTGAATGAAAGGAGCTGGCATCTCACTCTCTTTGAATCTTCTTTATCATGCTAGGATTAGCAGGAAAAAGCAAAAAATTTCAGAATTGCACCTTGCAATGCGGAGAAATTACTGTTTGTGCATTTACAATATTCATTGATTTTTGCCATTGAAAAACATCATGTTATTCATATACCAGAAATGTTTGAAGCTACTGACTGAATGAAAAGAGCTGGCATCTCACTCTCTTTGAATCTTCTTTATCATGCTAAGAGGAGCAGGAAAAAGCAAAAAATTTCAGAATTGCACCTTGCAATGTGGAGATATTACTGTTTGTGCATTTACAATATTCATTGATTTTTGACATTGAAAAACATCATGTTATTCATATACCAGAAATGTTTGAAGCTACTGACTGAATGAAAAGAGCTGGCATCTCACTCTCTTTGAATCTTCTTTATCATGCTAAGAGGAGCAGGAAAAAGCAAAAAATTTCAGAATTGCACCTTGCAATGTGGAGATATTACTGTTTGTGCATTTACAATATTCATTGATTTTTGCCATTGAAAAACGCCCACAAATGTTTGAAGCTACTGACTGAATGAAAGGAGCTGGCATCTCACTCTCTTTGAATCTTCTTTATCATGCTAGGATTAGCAGGAAAAAGCAAAAAATTTCAGAATTGCACCTTGCAATGTGGAGATATTACTGTTTGTGCATTTACAACATTCATTGATTTTTGCCATTGAAAAACGTCCAGAAATGTTTGAAGCTACTGACTGAATGAAAGGAGCTGGCATCTCACTCTCTTTGAATCTTCTTTATCATGCTAGGATTAGCAGGAAAAAGCAAAAAATTTCAGAATTGCACCTTGCAATGTGGAGATATTACTGTTTGTGCATTTACAATATTCATTGATTTTTGCAATTGAAAAACGTCCAGAAATGTTTGAAGCTACTGACTGAATGAAAGGAGCTGGCATCTCACTCTCTTTGAATCTTCTTTATCATGCTAGGATTAGCAGGAAAAAGCAAAAAATTTCAGAATTGCACCTTGCAATGTGGAGATATTACTGTTTGTGCATTTACAATATTCATTGATTTTTGCCATTGAAAAACGTCCAGAAATGTTTTTAGCTACTGACTGAATGAAAGGAGCTGGCATCTCACTCTCTTTGAATCTTCTTTATCATGCTAGGATTAGCAGGAAAAAGCAAAAAATTTCAGAATTGCACCTTGCAATGCGGAGAAATTACTGTTTGTGCATTTACAATATTCATTGATTTTTGCCATTGAAAAACATCATGTTATTCATATACCAGAAATGTTTGAAGCTACTGACTGAATGAAAAGAGCTGGCATCTCACTCTCTTTGAATCTTCTTTATCATGCTAAGAGGAGCAGGAAAAAGCAAAAAATTTCAGAATTGCACCTTGCAATGTGGAGATATTACTGTTTGTGCATTTACAATATTCATTGATTTTTGACATTGAAAAACATCATGTTATTCATATACCAGAAATGTTTGAAGCTACTGACTGAATGAAAAGAGCTGGCATCTCACTCTCTTTGAATCTTCTTTATCATGCTAAGAGGAGCAGGAAAAAGCAAAAAATTTCAGAATTGCACCTTGCAATGTGGAGATATTACTGTTTGTGCATTTACAATATTCATTGATTTTTGCCATTGAAAAACGCCCACAAATGTTTGAAGCTACTGACTGAATGAAAGGAGCTGGCATCTCACTCTCTTTGAATCTTCTTTATCATGCTAGGATTAGCAGGAAAAAGCAAAAAATTTCAGAATTGCACCTTGCAATGTGGAGATATTACTGTTTGTGCATTTACAACATTCATTGATTTTTGCCATTGAAAAACGTCCAGAAATGTTTGAAGCTACTGACTGAATGAAAGGAGCTGGCATCTCACTCTCTTTGAATCTTCTTTATCATGCTAGGATTAGCAGGAAAAAGCAAAAAATTTCAGAATTGCACCTTGCAATGTGGAGATATTACTGTTTGTGCATTTACAATATTCATTGATTTTTGCAATTGAAAAACGTCCAGAAATGTTTGAAGCTACTGACTGAATGAAAGGAGCTGGCATCTCACTCTCTTTGAATCTTCTTTATCATGCTAGGATTAGCAGGAAAAAGCAAAAAATTTCAGAATTGCACCTTGCAATGTGGAGATATTACTGTTTGTGCATTTACAATATTCATTGATTTTTGCCATTGAAAAACGTCCAGAAATGTTTTTAGCTACTGACTGAATGAAAGGAGCTGGCATCTCACTCTCTTTGAATCTTCTTTATCATGCTAGGATTAGCAGGAAAAAGCAAAAAATTTCAGAATTGCACCTTGCAATGCGGAGAAATTACTGTTTGTGCATTTACAATATTCATTGATTTTTGCCATTGAAAAACATCATGTTATTCATATACCAGAAATGTTTGAAGCTACTGACTGAATGAAAAGAGCTGGCATCTCACTCTCTTTGAATCTTCTTTATCATGCTAAGAGGAGCAGGAAAAAGCAAAAAATTTCAGAATTGCACCTTGCAATGTGGAGATATTACTGTTTGTGCATTTACAATATTCATTGATTTTTGACATTGAAAAACATCATGTTATTCATATACCAGAAATGTTTGAAGCTACTGACTGAATGAAAAGAGCTGGCATCTCACTCTCTTTGAATCTTCTTTATCATGCTAAGAGGAGCAGGAAAAAGCAAAAAATTTCAGAATTGCACCTTGCAATGTGGAGATATTACTGTTTGTGCATTTACAATATTCATTGATTTTTGCCATTGAAAAACGCCCACAAATGTTTGAAGCTACTGACTGAATGAAAGGAGCTGGCATCTCACTCTCTTTGAATCTTCTTTATCATGCTAGGATTAGCAGGAAAAAGCAAAAAATTTCAGAATTGCACCTTGCAATGTGGAGATATTACTGTTTGTGCATTTACAACATTCATTGATTTTTGCCATTGAAAAACGTCCAGAAATGTTTGAAGCTACTGACTGAATGAAAGGAGCTGGCATCTCACTCTCTTTGAATCTTCTTTATCATGCTAGGATTAGCAGGAAAAAGCAAAAAATTTCAGAATTGCACCTTGCAATGTGGAGATATTACTGTTTGTGCATTTACAATATTCATTGATTTTTGCAATTGAAAAACGTCCAGAAATGTTTGAAGCTACTGACTGAATGAAAGGAGCTGGCATCTCACTCTCTTTGAATCTTCTTTATCATGCTAGGATTAGCAGGAAAAAGCAAAAAATTTCAGAATTGCACCTTGCAATGTGGAGATATTACTGTTTGTGCATTTACAATATTCATTGATTTTTGCCATTGAAAAACGTCCAGAAATGTTTTTAGCTACTGACTGAATGAAAGGAGCTGGCATCTCACTCTCTTTGAATCTTCTTTATCATGCTAGGATTAGCAGGAAAAAGCAAAAAATTTCAGAATTGCACCTTGCAATGCGGAGAAATTACTGTTTGTGCATTTACAATATTCATTGATTTTTGCCATTGAAAAACATCATGTTATTCATATACCAGAAATGTTTGAAGCTACTGACTGAATGAAAAGAGCTGGCATCTCACTCTCTTTGAATCTTCTTTATCATGCTAAGAGGAGCAGGAAAAAGCAAAAAATTTCAGAATTGCACCTTGCAATGTGGAGATATTACTGTTTGTGCATTTACAATATTCATTGATTTTTGACATTGAAAAACATCATGTTATTCATATACCAGAAATGTTTGAAGCTACTGACTGAATGAAAAGAGCTGGCATCTCACTCTCTTTGAATCTTCTTTATCATGCTAAGAGGAGCAGGAAAAAGCAAAAAATTTCAGAATTGCACCTTGCAATGTGGAGATATTACTGTTTGTGCATTTACAATATTCATTGATTTTTGCCATTGAAAAACGCCCACAAATGTTTGAAGCTACTGACTGAATGAAAGGAGCTGGCATCTCACTCTCTTTGAATCTTCTTTATCATGCTAGGATTAGCAGGAAAAAGCAAAAAATTTCAGAATTGCACCTTGCAATGTGGAGATATTACTGTTTGTGCATTTACAACATTCATTGATTTTTGCCATTGAAAAACGTCCAGAAATGTTTGAAGCTACTGACTGAATGAAAGGAGCTGGCATCTCACTCTCTTTGAATCTTCTTTATCATGCTAGGATTAGCAGGAAAAAGCAAAAAATTTCAGAATTGCACCTTGCAATGTGGAGATATTACTGTTTGTGCATTTACAATATTCATTGATTTTTGCCATTGAAAAACGTCCAGAAATGTTTCAAGCTACTGACTGAATGAAAGGAGCTGGCATCTCACTCTCTTTGAATCTTCTTTACCATGCTAGGATTAGCAGGAAAAAGCAAAAAATTTCAGAATTGCACCTTGCAATGTGGAGATATTACTGTTTGTGCATTTACAATATTCATTGATTTTTGCCATTGAAAAACGCCCACAAATGTTTGAAGCTACTGACTGAATGAAAGGAGCTGGCATCTCACTCTCTTTGAATCTTCTTTATCATGCTAGGATTAGCAGGAAAAAGCAAAAAATTTCAGAATTGCACCTTGCAATGTGGAGATATTACAGTTTGTGCATTTACAACATTCATTGATTTTTGCCATTGAAAAAAGTCCAGAAATGTTTGAAGCTACTGACTGAATGAAATGAGCTGGCATCTCACTCTCTTTGAATCTTCTTTATCATGCTAGGATTATCAGGAAAAAGCAAAAAATTTCAGAATTGCACCTTGCAATGTGGAGATATTACTGTTTGTGCATTTACAATATTCATTGATTTTTGCCATTGAAAAACGTCCAGAAATGTTTGAAGCTACTGACTGAATGAAAGGAGCTGGCATCTCACTCTCTTTGAATCTTCTTTATCATGCTAGGATTAGCAGGAAAAAGCAAAAAATTTCAGAATTGCACCTTGCAATGTGGAGATATTACTGTTTGTGCATTTACAATATTCATTGATTTTTGCCATTGAAAAACGTCCAGAAATGTTTGAAGCTACTGACTGAATGAAAGGAGCTGGCATCTCACTCTCTTTGAATCTTCTTTATCATGCTAGGATTAGCAGGAAAAAGCAAAAAATTTCAGAATTGCACCTTGCAATGTGGAGATATTACTGTTTGTGCATTTACAATATTCATTGATTTTTGCCATTGAAAAACGTCCAGAAATGTTTGAAGCTACTGACTGAAAGAAAGGAGCTGGCATCTCACTCTCTTTGAATCTTCTTTATCATGCTAAGAGGAGCAGGAAAAAGCAAAAAATTTCAGAATTGCACCTTGCAATGTGGAGATATTACTGTTTGTGCATTTACAATATTCATTGATTTTTGCCATTGAAAAACGTCCAGAAATGTTTGAAGCTACTGACTGAATGAAAGGAGCTGGCATCTCACTCTCTTTGAATCTTCTTTATCATGCTAGGATTAGCAGGAAAAAGCAAAAAATTTCAGAATTGCACCTTGCAATGTGGAGATATTACTGTTTGTGCATTTACAATATTAATTGATTTTTGCCATTGAAAAACGTCCAGAAATGTTTGAAGCTACTGACTGAATGAAAGGAGTTGGCATCTCACTCTCTTTGAATCTTCTTTATCATGCTAGGATTAGCAGGAAAAAGCAAAAAATTTCAGAATTGCACCTTGCAATGTGGAGATATTACTGTTTGTGCATTTACAATATTCATTGATTTTTGCCATTGAAAAACGTCCAGAAATCTTTGAAGCTACTGACTGAATGAAAAGAGCTGGCATCTCACTCTCTTTGAATCTTCTTTATCATGCTAGCTTAAGCAGGAAAAAGCAAAAAATTTCAGAATTGCACCTTGCAATGTGGAGATATTACTGTTTGTGCATTTACAATATTCATTGATTTTTGCCATTGAAAAACGTCCAGAAATGTTTGAAGCTACTGACTGAATGAAAGGAGCTGGCATCTCACTCTCTTTGAATCTTCTTTATCATGCTAGGATTAGCAGGAAAAAGCAAAAAATTTCAGAATTGCACCTTGCAATGTGGAGATATTACTGTTTGTGCATTTACAATATTCATTGATTTTTGCCATTGAAAAACGTCCAGAAATGTTTGAAGCTACTGACTGAATGAAAGGAGCTGGCATCTCACTCTCTTTGAATCTTCTTTATCATGCTAGGATTAGCAGGAAAAAGCAAAAAATTTCAGAATTGCACCTTGCAATGTGGAGATATTACTGTTTGTGCATTTACAATATTCATTGATTTTTGCCATTGAAAAACGTCCAGAAATGTTTGAAGCTACTGACTGAAAGAAAGGAGCTGGCATCTCACTCTCTTTGAATCTTCTTTATCATGCTAAGAGGAGCAGGAAAAAGCAAAAAATTTCAGAATTGCACCTTGCAATGTGGAGATATTACTGTTTGTGCATTTACAATATTCATTGATTTTTGCCATTGAAAAACGTCCAGAAATGTTTGAAGCTACTGACTGAATGAAAGGAGCTGGCATCTCACTCTCTTTGAATCTTCTTTATCATGCTAGGATTAGCAGGAAAAAGCAAAAAATTTCAGAATTGCACCTTGCAATGTGGAGATATTACTGTTTGTGCATTTACAATATTAATTGATTTTTGCCATTGAAAAACGTCCAGAAATGTTTGAAGCTACTGACTGAATGAAAGGAGTTGGCATCTCACTCTCTTTGAATCTTCTTTATCATGCTAGGATTAGCAGGAAAAAGCAAAAAATTTCAGAATTGCACCTTGCAATGTGGAGATATTACTGTTTGTGCATTTACAATATTCATTGATTTTTGCCATTGAAAAACGTCCAGAAATCTTTGAAGCTACTGACTGAATGAAAAGAGCTGGCATCTCACTCTCTTTGAATCTTCTTTATCATGCTAGCTTAAGCAGGAAAAAGCAAAAAATTTCAGAATTGCACCTTGCAATGTGGAGATATTACTGTTTGTGCATTTACAATATTCATTGATTTTTGCCATTGAAAAACGTCCAGAAATGTTTGAAGCTACTGACTGAATGAAAGGAGCTGGCATCTCACTCTCTTTGAATCTTCTTTATCATGCTAGGATTAGCAGGAAAAAGCAAAAAATTTCAGAATTGCACCTTGCAATGTGGAGATATTACTGTTTGTGCATTTACAATATTCATTGATTTTTGCCATTGAAAAACGTCCAGAAATGTTTCAAGCTTCTGACTGAATGAAAGGAGCTGGAATCTCACTCTCTTTGAATCTTCTTTATCATGCTAGGATTAGCAGGAAAAAGCAAAAAATTTCAGAATTGCACCTTGCAATGTGGAGATATTACTGTTTGTGCATTTACAATATTCATTGATTTTTGCCATTGAAAAACGTCCAGAAATGTTTGAAGCTACTGACTGAATGAAAGGAGCTGGCATCTCACTCTCTTTGAATCTTCTTTATCATGCTAGGATTAGCAGGAAAAAGCAAAAAATTTCAGAATTGCACCTTGCAATGTGGAGATATTATTGTTTGTGCATTTACAATATTCATTGATTTTTGCCATTGAAAAACGTCCAGAAATGTTTCAAGCTTCTGACTGAATGAAAGGAGCTGGAATCTCACTCTCTTTGAATCTTCTTTATCATGCTAGGATTAGCAGGAAAAAGCAAAAAATTTCAGAATTGCACCTTGCAATGTGGAGATATTACTGTTTGTGCATTTACAATATTCATTGATTTTTGCAATTGAAAAACGTCCAGAAATGTTTGAAGCTACTGACTGAATGAAAGGAGCTGGCATCTCACTCTCTTTGAATCTTCTTTATCATGCTAGGATTAGCAGGAAAAAGCAAAAAATTTCAGAATTGCACCTTGCAATGTGGAGATATTACTGTTTGTGCATTTACAATATTCATTGATTTTTGCCATTGAAAAACGTCCAGAAATGTTTGAAGCTACTGACTGAATGAAAGGAGCTGGCATCTCACTCTCTTTGAATCTTCTTTATCATGCTAGGATTAGCAGGAAAAAGCAAAAAATTTCAGAATTGCACCTTGCAATGCGGAGAAATTACTGTTTGTGCATTTACAATATTCATTGATTTTTGCCATTGAAAAACATCATGTTATTCATATACCAGAAATGTTTGAAGCTACTGACTGAATGAAAAGAGCTGGCATCTCACTCTCTTTGAATCTTCTTTATCATGCTAAGAGGAGCAGGAAAAAGCAAAAAATTTCAGAATTGCACCTTGCAATGTGGAGATATTACTGTTTGTGCTTTTACAATATTCATTGATTTTTGCCATTGAAAAACGTCCAGAAATGTTTGAAGCTACTGACTGAACGAAAGGAGCTGGCATCTCACTCTCTTTGAATCTTCTTTATCATGCTAGGATTAGCAGGAAAAAGCAAAAAATTTCACAATTGCACCTTGCAATGTGGAGATATTACTGTTTGTGCATTTACAATATTCATTGATTTTTGCCATTGAAAAACGTCCAGAAATGTTTGAAGCTACTGACTGAATGAAAGGAGCTGGCATCTCACTCTCTTTGAATCTTCTTTATCATGCTAGGATTAGCAGGAAAAAGCAAAAAATTTCAGAATTGCACCTTGCAATGTGGAGATATTACTGTTTGTGCATTTACAATATTCATTGATTTTTGCCATTGAAAAACGTCCAGAAATGTTTCAAGCTTCTGACTGAATGAAAGGAGCTGGAATCTCACTCTCTTTGAATCTTCTTTATCATGCTAGGATTAGCAGGAAAAAGCAAAAAATTTCAGAATTGCACCTTGCAATGTGGAGATATTACTGTTTGTGCATTTACAATATTCATTGATTTTTGCAATTGAAAAACGTCCAGAAATGTTTGAAGCTACTGACTGAATGAAAGGAGCTGGCATCTCACTCTCTTTGAATCTTCTTTATCATGCTAGGATTAGCAGGAAAAAGCAAAAAATTTCAGAATTGCACCTTGCAATGTGGAGATATTACTGTTTGTGCATTTACAATATTCATTGATTTTTGCCATTGAAAAACGTCCAGAAATGTTTGAAGCTACTGACTGAATGAAAGGAGCTGGCATCTCACTCTCTTTGAATCTTCTTTATCATGCTAGGATTAGCAGGAAAAAGCAAAAAATTTCAGAATTGCACCTTGCAATGCGGAGAAATTACTGTTTGTGCATTTACAATATTCATTGATTTTTGCCATTGAAAAACATCATGTTATTCATATACCAGAAATGTTTGAAGCTACTGACTGAATGAAAAGAGCTGGCATCTCACTCTCTTTGAATCTTCTTTATCATGCTAAGAGGAGCAGGAAAAAGCAAAAAATTTCAGAATTGCACCTTGCAATGTGGAGATATTACTGTTTGTGCTTTTACAATATTCATTGATTTTTGCCATTGAAAAACGTCCAGAAATGTTTGAAGCTACTGACTGAACGAAAGGAGCTGGCATCTCACTCTCTTTGAATCTTCTTTATCATGCTAGGATTAGCAGGAAAAAGCAAAAAATTTCACAATTGCACCTTGCAATGTGGAGATATTACTGTTTGTGCATTTACAATATTCATTGATTTTTGCCATTGAAAAACGTCCAGAAATGTTTGAAGCTACTGACTGAATGAAAGGAGCTGGCATCTCACTCTCTTTGAATCTTCTTTATCATGCTAGGATTAGCAGGAAAAAGCAAAAAATTTCAGAATTGCACCTTGCAATGTGGAGATATTACTGTTTGTGCATTTACAATATTCATTGATTTTTGCCATTGAAAAACGTCCAGAAATCTTTGAAGCTACTGACTGAATGAAAGGAGCTGGCATCTCACTCTCTTTGAATCTTCTTTATCATGCTAGGTTAAGCAGGAAAAAGCAAAACATTTCAGAATTGCACCTTGCAATGTGGAGATATTACTGTTTGTGCATTTACAATATTCATTGATTTTTGCCATTGAAAAACGTCCAGAAATGTTTGAAGCTACTGACTGAATGAAAGGAGCTGGCATCTCACTCTCTTTGAATCTTCTTTATCATGCTAGGATTAGCAGGAAAAAGCAAAAAATTTCAGAATTGCACCTTGCAATGTGGAGATATTACTGTTTGTGCATTTACAATATTCATTGATTTTTGCCATTGAAAAACGTCCAGAAATGTTTGAAGCTACTGACTGAATGAAAGGAGCTGGCATCTCACTCTCTTTGAATCTTCTTTATCATGCTAGGATTAGCAGGAAAAAGAAAAAATTTCAGAATTGCACCTTGCAATGTGGAGATATTACTGTTTGTGCATTTACAATATTCATTGATTTTTGCCATTGAAAAACGTCCAGAAATGTTTGAAGCTACTGACTGAATGAAAGGAGCTGGCATCTCACTCTCTTTGAATCTTCTTTATCATGCTAGGTTAAGCAGGAAAAAGCAAAAAATTTCAGAATTGCACCTTGCAATGTGGAGATATTACTGTTTGTGCATTTACAATATTCATTGATTTTTGCCATTGAAAAACGTCCAGAAATGTTTGAAGCTACTGACTGAATGAAAGGAGCTGGCATCTCACTCTCTTTGAATCTTCTTTATCATGCTAGGATTAGCAGGAAAAAGCAAAAAATTTCAGAATTGCACCTTGCAATGTGGAGATATTACTGTTTGTGCATTTACAATATTCATTGATTTTTGCCATTGAAAAACGTCCAGAAATGTTTGAAGCTACTGACTGAATGAAAGGAGCTGGCATCTCACTCTCTTTGAATCTTCTTTATCATGCTAGGATTAGCAGGAAAAAGCAAAAAATTTCAGAATTGCACCTTGCAATGTGGAGATATTACTGTTTGTGCATTTACAATATTCATTGATTTTTGCCATTGAAAAACGTCCAGAAATGTTTGAAGCTACTGACTGAATGAAAGGAGCTGGCATCTCACTCTCTTTGAATCTTCTTTATCATGCTAGGATTAGCAGTAAAAAGCAAAAAATTTCAGAATTGCACCTTGCAATGCGGAGAAATTACTGTTTGTGCATTTACAATATTCATTGATTTTTGCCATTGAAAAACATCATGTTATTCATATACCAGAAATGTTTGAAGCTACTCACTGAATGAAAAGAGCTGGCATCTCCATCTCTTTGAATCTTCTTTATCATGCTAAGAGGAGCAGGAAAAAGCAAAAAATTTCAGAATTGCACCTTGCAATGTGGAGATATTACTGTTTGTGCATTTACAATATTCATTGATTTTTGCCATTGAAAAACGTCCAGAAATGTTTGAAGCTACTGACTGAATGAAAGGAGCTGGCATCTCACTCTCTTTGAATCTTCTTTAACATGCTAGGATTAGTAGGAAAAAGCAAAAAAATTCAGAATTGCAACTTGCAATGCTGAGAAATTACTGTTTGTGCATTTACAATATTCATTGATTTTTGCCATTGAAAAACATCATGTTATTCATATACCAGAAATGTTTGAAGCTACTGACTGAATGAAAAGAGCTGGCATCTCACTCTCTTTGAATCTTCTTTATCATCCTAAGAGGAGCAGGAAAAAGCAAAAAATTTCAGAATTGCACCTTGCAATGTGGAGATATTACTGTTTGTGCATTTACAATATTCATTGATTTTTGCCATTGAAAAACGTCCAGAAATGTTTGAAGCTACTGACTGAATGAAAGGAGCTGGCATCTCACTCTCTTTGAATCTTCTTTATCATGCTAGGATTAGCAGGAAAAAGCAAAAAATTTCAGAATTGCACCTTGCAATGCGGAGAAATTACTGTTTGTGCATTTACAATATTCATTGATTTTTGCCATTGAAAAACGTCCAGAAATGTTTGAAGCTACTGACTGAATGAAAGGAGCTGGCATCTCACTCTCTTTGAATCTTCTTTATCATGCTAGGATTAGCAGGAAAAAGCAAAAAATTTCAGAATTGCACCTTGCAATGCGGAGAAATTACTGTTTGTGCATTTACAATATTCATTGATTTTTGCCATTGAAAAACGTCCAGAAATGTTTGAAGCTACTGACTGAATGAAAGGAGCTGGCATCTCACTCTCTTTGAATCTTCTTTATCATGCTAGGATTAGCAGGAAAAAGCAAAAAATTTCAGAATTGCACCTTGCAATGCGGAGAAATTACTGTTTGTGCATTTACAATATTCATTGATTTTTGCCATTGAAAAACGTCCAGAAATGTTTGAAGCTACTGACTGAATGAAAGGAGCTGGCATCTCACTCTCTTTGAATCTTCTTTATCATGCTAGGATTAGCAGGAAAAAGCAAAAAATTTCAGAATTGCACCTTGCAATGTGGAGATATTACTGTTTGTGCATTTACAATATTCATTGATTTTTGCCATTGAAAAACGTCCAGAAATGTTTGAAGCTACTGACTGAATGAAAGGAGCTGGCTTCTCACTCTCTTTGAATCTTCTTTATCATGCTAGGATTAGCAGGAAAAAGCAAAAAATTTCAGAATTGCACCTTGCAATGTGGAGATATTACTGTTTGTGCATTTACAATATTCATTGATTTTTGCCATTGAAAAACGTCCAGAAATGTTTGAAGCTACTGACTGAATGAAAGGAGCTGGCATCTCACTCTCTTTGAATCTTCTTTATCATGCTAGGATTAGCAGGAAAAAGCAAAAAATTTCAGAATTGCCCCTTGCAATGTGGAGATATTACTGTTTGTGCATTTACTATATTCATTGATTTTTGCCATTGAAAAACGTCCAGAAATGTTTGAAGCTACTGACTGAATGAAAGGAGCTGGCATCTCACTCTCTTTGAATCTTCTTTATCATGCTAGGATTAGCAGGAAAAAGCAAAAAATTTCAGAATTGCACCTTGCAATGTGGAGATATTACTGTTTGTGCATTTACAATATTCATTGATTTTTGCCATTGAAAAACGTCCAGAAATGTTTGAAACTACTGACTGAATGAAAGGAGCTGGCATCTCACTCTCTTTGAATCTTCTTTATCATGCTAGGATTAGCAGGAAAAAGCAAAAAATTTCAGAATTGCACCTTGCAATGCGGAGAAATTACTGTTTGTGCATTTACAATATTCATTGATTTTTGCCATTGAAAA
Source organism: Phyllobates terribilis (assembly GCF_046119375.1). Lineage (NCBI taxonomy): Eukaryota > Metazoa > Chordata > Amphibia > Anura > Dendrobatidae > Phyllobates > Phyllobates terribilis. The sequence goes on from NW_027363434.1 coordinate 725,069, forward strand.
ACATCATGTTATTCATATACCAGAAATGTTTGAAGCTACTGACTGAATGAAAAGAGCTGGCATCTCACTCTCTTTGAATCTTCTTTATCATGCTAAGAGGAGCAGGAAAAAGCAAAAAATTTCAGAATTGCAGCTTGCAATGTGGAGATATTACTGTTTGTGCATTTACAATATTCATTGATTTTTGCCATTGAAAAACGTCCAGAAATGTTTGAAGCTACTGACTGAATGAAAGGAGCTGGCATCTCACTCTCTTTGAATCTTCTTTATCATGCTAGGATTAGCAGGAAAAAGCAAAAAATTTCAGAATTGCACCTTGCAATGTGGAGATATTACTGTTTGTGCATTTACAATATTCATTGATTTTTGCCATTGAAAAACGTCCAGAAATGTTTGAAGCTACTGACTGAATGAAAGGAGCTGGCATCTCACTCTCTTTGAATCTTCTTTATCATGCTAGGATTAGCAGGAAAAAGCAAAAAATTTCAGAATTGCACCTTGCAATGCGGAGAAATTACTGTTTGTGCATTTACAATATTCATTGATTTTTGCCATTGAAAAACGTCCAGAAATGTTTGAAGCTACTGACTGAATGAAAGGAGCTGGCATCTCACTCTCTTTGAATCTTCTTTATCATGCTAGGATTAGCAGGAAAAAGCAAAAAATTTCAGAATTGCACCTTGCAATGTGGAGATATTACTGTTTGTGCATTTACAATATTCATTGATTTTTGCCATTGAAAAACGTCCAGAAATGTTTGAAGCTACTGACTGAATGAAAGGAGCTGGCATCTCACTCTCTTTGAATCTTCTTTATCGTGCTAGGATTAGCAGGAAAAAGCAAAAAATTTCAGAATTGCACCTTGCAATGCGGAGAAATTACTGTTTGTGCATTTACAATATTCATTGATTTTTGCCATTGAAAAACATCATGTTATTCATATACCAGAAATGTTTGAAGCTACTGACTGAATGAAAAGAGCTGGCATCTCACTCTCTTTGAATCTTCTTTATCATGCTAAGAGGAGCAGGAAAAAGCAAAAAATTTCAGAATTGCACCTTGCAATGTGGAGATATTACTGTTTGTGCATTTACAATATTCATTGATTTTTGCCATTGAAAAACGTCCAGAAATGTTTACAGCTACTGACTGAATGAAAGGAGCTGGCATCTCACTCTCTTTGAATCTTCTTTATCATGCTAGGATTAGCAGGAAAAAGCAAAAAATTTCAGAATTGCACCTTGCAATGTGGAGATATTACTGTTTGTGCATTTACAATATTCATTGATTTTTGCCATTGAAAAACGTCCAGAAATGTTTGAAGCTACTGACTGAATGAAAGGAGCTGGCATCTCACTCTCTTTGAATCTTCTTTATCATGCTAGGATTAGCAGGAAAAAGCAAAAAATTTCAGAATTGCACCTTGCAATGCGGAGAAATTACTGTTTGTGCATTTACAATATTCATTGATTTTTGCCATTGAAAAACATCATGTTATTCATATACCAGAAATGTTTGAAGCTACTGACTGAATGAAAAGAGCTGGCATCTCACTCTCTTTGAATCTTCTTTATCATGCTAAGAGGAGCAGGAAAAAGCAAAAAATTTCAGAATTGCAGCTTGCAATGTGGAGATATTACTGTTTGTGCATTTACAATATTCATTGATTTTTGCCATTGAAAAACGTCCAGAAATGTTTGAAGCTACTGACTGAATGAAAGGAGCTGGCATCTCACTCTCTTTGAATCTTCTTTATCATGCTAGGGTTAGCAGTAAAAAGCAAAAAATTTCAGAATTGCACCTTGCAATGTGGAGATATTACTGTTTGTGCATTTACAATATTCATTGATTTTTGCCATTGAAAAACGTCCAGAAATGTTTGAAGCTACTGACTGAATGAAAGGAGCTGGCATCTCACTCTCTTTGAATCTTCTTTATCATGCTAGGATTAGCAGGAAAAAGCAAAAAATTTCAGAATTGCACCTTGCAATGTGGAGATATTACTGTTTGTGCATTTACAATATTCATTGATTTTTGCCATTGAAAAACGTCCAGAAATGTTTGAAGCTACTGACTGAATGAAAGGAGCTGGCATCTCACTCTCTTTGAATCTTCTTTATCATGCTAGGATTAGCAGGAAAAAGCAAAAAATTTCAGAATTGCACCTTGCAATGTGGAGATATTACTGTTTGTGCATTTACAATATTCATTGACTTTGCCATTGAAAAACGTCCAGAAATGTTTGAAGCTACTGACTGAATGAAAGGAGCTGGCATCTCACTCTCTTTGAATCTTCTTTATCATGCTAAGAGGAGCAGGAAAAAGCAAAAAATTTCAGAATTGCACCTTGCAATGTGGAGATATTACTGTTTGTGCATTTACAATATTCATTGATTTTTGCCATTGAAAAACGTCCAGAAATGTTTGAAGCTACTGACTGAATGAAAGGAGCTGGCATCTCACTCTCTTTGAATCTTCTTTATCATGCTAGGATTAGTAGGAAAAAGCAAAAAATTTCAGAATTGCCCCTTGCAATGTGTGGATATTACTGTTTGTGCATTTACTATATTCATTGATTTTTGCCATTGAAAAACGTCCAGAAATGTTTGAAGCTACTGACTGAATGAAAGGAGCTGGCATCTCACTCTCTTTGAATCTTCTTTATCATGCTAGGATTAGCAGGAAAAAGCAAAAAATTTCAGAATTGCACCTTGCAATGTGGAGATATTACTGTTTGTGCATTTACAATATTCATTGATTTTTGCCATTGAAAAACGTCCAGAAATGTTTGAAGCTACTGACTGAATGAAAGGAGCTGGCATCTCACTCTCTTTGAATCTTCTTTATCATGCTAGGATTAGCAGGAAAAAGCAAAAAATTTCAGAATTGCACCTTGCAATGTGGAGATATTACTGTTTGTGCATTTACAATATTCATTGACTTTGCCATTGAAAAACGTCCAGAAATGTTTGAAGCTACTGACTGAATGAAAGGAGCTGGCATCTCACTCTCTTTGAATCTTCTTTATCATGCTAAGAGGAGCAGGAAAAAGCAAAAAATTTCAGAATTGCACCTTGCAATGTGGAGATATTACTGTTTGTGCATTTACAATATTCATTGATTTTTGCCATTGAAAAACGTCCAGAAATGTTTGAAGCTACTGACTGAATGAAAGGAGCTGGCATCTCACTCTCTTTGAATCTTCTTTATCATGCTAGGATTAGTAGGAAAAAGCAAAAAATTTCAGAATTGCCCCTTGCAATGTGTGGATATTACTGTTTGTGCATTTACTATATTCATTGATTTTTGCCATTGAAAAACGTCCAGAAATGTTTGAAGCTACTGACTGAATGAAAGGAGCTGGCATCTCACTCTCTTTGAATCTTCTTTATCATGCTAGGATTAGCAGGAAAAAGCAAAAAATTTCAGAATTGCACCTTGCAATGTGGAGATATTACTGTTTGTGCATTTACAATATTCATTGATTTTTGCCATTGAAAAACGTCCAGAAATGTTTGAAGCTACTGACTGAATGAAAGGAGCTGGCATCTCACTCTCTTTGAATCTTCTTTATCATGCTAGGTTAAGCAGGAAAAAGCAAAAAATTTCAGAATTGCACCTTGCAATGTGGAGATATTACTGTTTGTGCATTTACATTATTCATTGATTTTTGCCACAGAAAAATGTCCAGAAATGTTTGAAGCTACTGACTGAATGAAAGGAGCTGGCATCTCACTCTCTTTGAATCTTCTTTATCATGCTAGGATTAGCAGGAAAAAGCAAAAAATTTCAGAATTGCACCTTGCAATGTGGAGATATTACTGTTTGTGCATTTACAATATGCATTGATTTTTGCCATTGAAAAACGTCCAGAAATGTTTGAAGCTACTGACTGAATGAAAGGAGCTGGCATCTCACTCTCTTTGAATCTTCTTTATCATGCTAGGATTAGCAGGAAAAAGCAAAAAATTTCAGAATTGCACCTTGCAATGCGGAGAAATTACTGTTTCTGCATTTACAATATTCATTGATTTTTGCCATTGAAAAACATCATGTTATTCATATACCAGAAATGTTTGAAGCTACTGACTGAATGAAAAGAGCTGGCATCTCACTCTCTTTGAATCTTCTTTATCATGCTAAGAGGAGCAGGAAAAATCAAAAAATTTCAGAATTGCACCTTGCAATGTGGAGATATTACTGTTTGTGCATTTACAATATTCATTGATTTTTGCCATTGAAAAACGTCCAGAAATGTTTGAAGCTACTGACTGAATGACAGGAGCTGGCATCTCACTCTCTTTGAATCTTCTTTATCATGCTAGGATTAGCAGGAAAAAGCAAAAAATTTTCGAATTGCACCTTGCAATGTGGAGATATTACTGTTTGTGCATTTACAATATTCATTGATTTTTGCCATTGAAAAACGTCCAGAAATGTTTGAAGCTACTGACTGAATGAAAGGAGCTGGCATCTCACTCTCTTTGAATCTTCTTTATCATGCTAGGATTAGCAGGAAAAAGCAAAAAATTTCAGAATTGCCCCTTGCAATGTGGAGATATTACTGTTTGTGCATTTACTATATTCATTGATTTTTGCCATTGAAAAACGTCCAGAAATGTTTGAAGCTACTGACTGAACGAAAGGAGCTGGCATCTCACTCTCTTTGAATCTTCTTTATCATGCTAGGATTAGCAGGAAAAAGCAAAAAATTTCAGAATTGCACCTTGCAATGTGGAGATATTACTGTTTGTGCATTTACAATATTCATTGATTTTTGCCATTGAAAAACGTCCAGAAATGTTTGAAGCTACTGACTGAATGAAAGGAGCTGGCATCTCACTCTCTTTGAATCTTCTTTATCATGCTAGGTTAAGCAGGAAAAAGCAAAAAATTTCAGAATTGCACCTTGCAATGTGGAGATATTACTGTTTGTGCATTTACATTATTCATTGATTTTTGCCATTGAAAAACGTCCAGAAATGTTTGAAGCTACTGACTGAATGAAAGGAGCTGGCATCTCACTCTCTTTGAATCTTCTTTATCATGCTAGGATTAGCAGGAAAAAGCAAAAAATTTCAGAATTGCACCTTGCAATGTGGAGATATTACTGTTTGTGCATTTACAATATTCATTGATTTTTGCCATTGAAAAACGTCCAGAAATGTTTGAAGCTACTGACTGAATGAAAGGAGCTGGCATCTCACTCTCTTTGAATCTTCTTTATCATGCTAGGATTAGCAGGAAAAAGCAAAACATTTCAGAATTGCACCTTGCAATGCGGAGAAATTACTGTTTGTGCATTTACAATATTCATTGATTTTTGCCATTGAAAAACATCATGTTATTCATATACCAGAAATGTTTGAAGCTACTGACTGAATGAAAAGAGCTGGCATCTCACTCTCTTTGAATCTTCTTTATCATGCTAAGAGGAGCAGGAAAAAGCAAAAAATTTCAGAATTGCACCTTGCAATGTGGAGATATTACTGTTTGTGCATTTACAATATTCATTGATTTTTGCCATTGAAAAACGTCCAGAAATGTTTGAAGCTACTGACTGAATGAAAGGAGCTGGCATCTCACTCTCTTTGAATCTTCTTTATCATGCTAGGTTAATCAGGAAAAAGCAAAAAATTTCAGAATTGCACCTTGCAATGTGGAGATATTACTGTTTGTGCATTTACATTATTCATTGATTTTTGCCATTGAAAAACGTCCAGAAATGTTTGAAGCTACTGACTGAATGAAAGGAGCTGGCATCTCACTCTCTTTGAATCTTCTTTATCATGCTAGGATTAGCAGGAAAAAGCAAAAAATTTCAGAATTGCACCTTGCAATGTGGAGATATTACTGTTTGTGCATTTACAATATTCATTGATTTTTGCCATTGAAAAACGTCCAGAAATGTTTGAAGCTACTGACTGAATGAAAGGAGCTGGCATCTCACTCTCTTTGAATCTTCTTTATCATGCTAGGATTAGCAGGAAAAAGCAAAACATTTCAGAATTGCACCTTGCAATGCGGAGAAATTACTGTTTGTGCATTTACAATATTCATTGATTTTTGCCATTGAAAAACATCATGTTATTCATATACCAGAAATGTTTGAAGCTACTGACTGAATGAAAAGAGCTGGCATCTCACTCTCTTTGAATCTTCTTTATCATGCTAAGAGGAGCAGGAAAAAGCAAAAAATTTCAGAATTGCACCTTGCAATGTGGAGATATTACTGTTTGTGCATTTACAATATTCATTGATTTTTGCCATTGAAAAACGTCCAGAAATGTTTGAAGCTACTGACTGAATGAAAGGAGCTGGCATCTCACTCTCTTTGAATCTTCTTTATCATGCTAGGATGAGCAGGAAAAAGCAAAAAATTTCAGAATTGCACCTTGCAATGCGGAGAAATTACTGTTTGTGCATTTACAATATTCATTGATTTTTGCCATTGAAAAACGTCCAGAAATGTTTGAAGCTACTGACTGAATGAAAGGAGTTAGCATCTCACTCTCTTTGAATCTTCTTTATCATGCTAGGATTAGCAGGAAAAAGCAAAAAATTTCAGAATTGCACCTTGCAATGCGGAGAAATTACTGTTTGTGCATTTACAATATTCATTGATTTTTGCCATTGAAAAACGTCCAGAAATTTTTGAAGCTACTGACTGAATGAAAGGAGCTGGCATCTCACTCTCTTTGAATCTTCTTTATCATGCTAGGATTAGCAGGAAAAAGCAAAAAATTTCAGAATTGCACCTTGCAATGTGGAGATATTACTGTTTGTGCATTTACAATATTCATTGATTTTTGCCATTGAAAAACGTCCAGAAATGTTTGAAGCTACTGACTGAATGAAAGGAGCTGGCATCTCACTCTCTTTGAATCTTCTTTATCATGCTAGTTTAAGCAGGATAAAGCAAAAAATTTCAGAATTGAACCTTGCAATGTGGAGATATTACTGTTTGTGCATTTACATTATTCATTGATTTTTGCCATTGAAAAACGTCCAGAAATGTTTGAAGCTACTGACTGAATGAAAGGAGCTGGCATCTCACTCTCTTTGAATCTTCTTTATCATGCTAGGATTAGCAGGAAAAAGCAAAAAATTTCAGAATTGCACCTTGCAATGTGGAGATATTACTGTTTGTGCATTTACAATATTCATTAATTTTTGCCATTGAAAAACGTCCAGAAATGTTTGAAGCTACTGACTGAAATAAAGGAGCTGGCATCTCACTCTCTTTGAATCTTCTTTATCATGCTAGGATTAGCAGGAAAAAGCAAAAAATTTCAGAATTGCACCTTGCAATGCGGAGAAATTACTGTTTGTGCATTTACAATATTCATTGATTTTTGCCATTGAAAAACGTCCAGAAATGTTTGAAGCTACTGACTGAATGAAAGGAGCTGGCATCTCACTCTCTTTGAATCTTCTTTATCATGCTAGGATTAGCAGGAAAAAGCAAAAAATTTCAGAATTGCACCTTGCAATGTGGAGATATTACTGTTTGTGCATTTACAATATTCATTGATTTTTGCCATTGAAAAACGTCCAGAAATGTTTGAAGCTACTGACTGAATGAAAGGAGCTGGCATCTCACTCTCTTTGAATCTTCTTTATCATGCTAGTTTAAGCAGGATAAAGCAAAAAAATTCAGAATTGCACCTTGCAATGTGGAGATATTACTGTTTGTGCATTTACATTATTCATTGATTTTTGCCATTGAAAAACGTCCAGAAATGTTTGAAGCTACTGACTGAATGAAAGGAGCTGGCATCTCACTCTCTTTGAATCTTCTTTATCATGCTAGGATTAGCAGGAAAAAGCAAAAAATTTCAGAATTGCACCTTGCAATGTGGAGATATTACTGTTTGTGCATTTACAATATTCATTGATTTTTGCCATTGAAAAACGTCCAGAAATGTTTGAAGCTACTGACTGAATGAAAGGAGCTGGCATCTCACTCTCTTTGAATCTTCTTTATCATGCTAGGATTAGCAGGAAAAAGCAAAAAATTTCAGAATTGCACCTTGCAATGCGGAGAAATTACTGTTTGTGCATTTACAATATTCATTGATTTTTGCCATTGAAAAACATCATGTTATTCATATACCAGAAATGTTTGAAGCTACTGACTGAATGAAAATAGCTGGCATCTCACTCTCTTTGAATCTTCTTTATCATGCTAAGAGGAGCAGGAAAAAGCAAAAAATTTCAGAATTGCACCTTGCAATGTGGAGATATTACTGTTTGTGCATTTACAATATTCATTGATTTTTGCCATTGAAAAACGTCCAGAAATGTTTGAAGCTACTGACTGAATGAAAGGAGCTGGCATCTCACTCTCTTTGAATCTTCTTTATCATGCTAGGATTAGCAGGAAAAAGCAAAAAATTTCAGAATTGCACCTTGCAATGTGGAGATATTACTGTTTGTGCATTTACAATATTCATTGATTTTTGCCATTGAAAAACGTCCAGAAATGTTTGAAGCTACTGACTGAATGAAAGGAGCTGGCATCTCACTCTCTTTGAATCTTCTTTATCATGCTAGGATTAGCAGGAAAAAGCAAAAAATTTCAGAATTGCACCTTGCAATGTGAAGATATTACTGTTTGTGCATTTACATTATTCATTGATTTTTGCCATTGAAAAACGTCCAGAAATGTTTGAAGCTACTGACTGAATGAAAGGAGCTGGCATCTCACTCTCTTTGAATCTTCTTTATCATGCTAGGATTAGCAGGAAAAAGCAAAAAATTTCAGAATTGCACCTTGCAATGTGGAGATATTACTGTTTGTGCATTTACAATATTCATTGATTTTTGCCATTGAAAAACGTCCAGAAATGTTTGAAGCTACTGACTGAATGAAAGGAGCTGGCATCTCACTCTCTTTGAATCTTCTTTATCATGCTAAGAGGAGCAGGAAAAAGCAAAACATTTCAGAATTGCACCTTGCAATGCGGAGAAATTACTGTTTGTGCATTTACAATATTCATTGATTTTTGCCATTGAAAAACATCATGTTATTCATATACCAGAAATGTTTGAAGCTACTGACTGAATGAAAAGAGCTGGCATCTCACTCTCTTTGAATCTTCTTTATCATGCTAAGAGGAGCAGGAAAAAGCAAAAAATTTCAGAATTGCACCTTGCAATGTGGAGATATTACTGTTTGTGCATTTACAATATTCATTGATTTTTGCCATTGAAAAACGTCCAGAAATGTTTGAAGCTACTGACTGAATGAAAGGAGCTGGCATCTCACTCTCTTTGAATCTTCTTTATCATGCTAGGATTAGCAGGAAAAAGCAAAAAATTTCAGAATTGCACCTTGCAATGCGGAGAAATTACTGTTTGTGCATTTACAATATTCATTGATTTTTGCCATTGAAAAACGTCCAGAAATGTTTGAAGCTACTGACTGAATGAAAGGAGTTGGCAACTCACTCTCTTTGAATCTTCTTTATCATGCTAGGATTAGCAGGAAAAAGCAAAAAATTTCAGAATTGCACCTTGCAATGCGGAGAAATTACTGTTTGTGCATTTACAATATTCATTGATTTTTGCCATTGAAAAACGTCCAGAAATGTTTGAAGCTACTGACTGAATGAAAGGAGTTGGCAACTCACTCTCTTTGAATCTTCTTTATCATGCTAGGATTAGCAGGAAAAAGCAAAAAATTTCAGAATTGCACCTTGCAATGCGGAGAAATTACTGTTTGTGCATTTACAATATTCATTGATTTTTGCCATTGAAAAACATCATGTTATTCATATACCAGAAATGTTTGAAGCTACTGACTGAATGAAAAGAGCTGGCATCTCACTCTCTTTGAATCTTCTTTATCATGCTAAGAGGAGCAGGAAAAAGCAAAAAATTTCAGAATTGCACCTTGCAATGTGGAGATATTACTGTTTGTGCATTTACAATATTCATTGATTTTTGCCATTGAAAAACGTCCAGAAATGTTTGAAGCTACTGACTGAATGAAAGGAGCTGGCATCTCACTCTCTTTGAATCTTCTTTATCATGCTAGGATTAGCAGGAAAAAGCAAAAAATTTCAGAATTGCACCTTGCAATGCGGAGAAATTACTGTTTGTGCATTTACAATATTCATTGATTTTTGCCATTGAAAAACGTCCAGAAATGTTTGAAGCTACTGACTGAATGAAAGGAGTTGGCAACTCACTCTCTTTGAATCTTCTTTATCATGCTAGGATTAGCAGGAAAAAGCAAAAAATTTCAGAATTGCACCTTGCAATGCGGAGAAATTACTGTTTGTGCATTTACAATATTCATTGATTTTTGCCATTGAAAAACGTCCAGAAATGTTTGAAGCTACTGACTGAATGAAAGGAGCTGGCATCTCACTCTCTTTGAATCTTCTTTATCATGCTAGGATTAGCAGGAAAAAGCAAAAAATTTCAGAATTGCACCTTGCAATGTGGAGATATTACTGTTTGTGCATTTACAATATTCATTGATTTTTGCCATTGAAAAACGTCCAGAAATGTTTGAAGCTACTGACTGAATGAAAGGAGCTGGCATCTCACTCTCTTTGAATCTTCTTTATCATGCTAGTTTAAGCAGGATAAAGCAAAAAATTTCAGAATTGCACCTTGCAATGTGGAGATATTACTGTTTGTGCATTTACATTATTCATTGATTTTTGCCATTGAAAAACGTCCAGAAATGTTTGAAGCTACTGACTGAATGAAAGGAGCTGGCTTCTCACTCTCTTTGAATCTTCTTTATCATGCTAGGATTAGCAGGAAAAAGCAAAAAATTTCAGAATTGCACCTTGCAATGTGGAGATATTACTGTTTGTGCATTTACAATATTCATTGATTTTTGCCATTGAAAAACGTCCAGAAATGTTTGAAGCTACTGACTGAATGAAAGGAGCTGGCATCTCACTCTCTTTGAATCTTCTTTATCATGCTAGGATTAGCAGGAAAAAGCAAAAAATTTCAGAATTGCACCTTGCAATGCGGAGAAATTACTGTTTGTGCATTTACAATATTCATTGATTTTTGCCATTGAAAAACATCATGTTATTCATATACCAGAAATGTTTGAAGCTACTGACTGAATGAAAAGAGCTGGCATCTCACTCTCTTTGAATCTTCTTTATCATGCTAAGAGGAGCAGGAAAAAGCATAAAATTTCAGAATTGCACCTTGCAATGTGGAGATATTACTGTTTGTGCTTTTACAATATTCATTGATTTTTGCCATTGAAAAACGTCCAGAAATGTTTGAAGCTACTGACTGAATGAAAGGAGCTGGCATCTCACTCTCTTTGAATCTTCTTTATCATGCTAGGATTAGCAGGAAAAAGCAAAAAATTTCAGAATTGCACCTTGCAATGTGGAGATATTACTGTTTGTGCATTTACAATATTCATTGATTTTTGCCATTGAAAAACGTCCAGAAATGTTTGAAGCTACTGACTGAATGAAAGGAGCTGGCATCTCACTCTCTTTGAATCTTCTTTATCATGCTAGGATTAGCAGGAAAAAGCAAAAAATTTCAGAATTGCACCTTGCAATGTGGAGATATTACTGTTTGTGCATTTACATTATTCATTGATTTTTGCCATTGAAAAACGTCCAGAAATGTATGAAGCTACTGACTGAATGAAAGGAGCTGGCATCTCACTCTCTTTGAATCTTCTTTATCATGCTAGGATTAGCAGGAAAAAGCAAAAAATTTCAGAATTGCACCTTGCAATGTGGAGATATTACTGTTTGTGCATTTACAATATTCATTGATTTTTGCCAGTGAAAAACGTCCAGAAATGTTTGAAGCTACTGACTGAATGAAAGGAGCTGGCATCTCACTCTCTTTGAATCTTCTTTATCATGCTAAGAGGAGCAGGAAAAAGCAAAAAATTTCAGAATTGCACCTTGCAATGTGGAGATATTACTGTTTGTGCATTTACAATATTCATTGATTTTTGCCATTGAAAAACGTCCAGAAATGTTTGAAGCTACTGACTGAATGAAAGGAGCTGGCATCTCACTCTCTTTGAATCTTCTTTATCATGCTAGGAATAGCAGGAAAAAGCAAAAAATTTCAGAATTGCCCCTTGCAATGTGGAGATATTACTGTTTGTGCATTTACAATATTCATTGATTTTTGCCATTGAAAAACGTCCAGAAATGTTTGAAGCTACTGACTGAATGAAAGGAGCTGGCATCTCACTCTCTTTGAATATTCTTTATCATGCTAGGTTAAGCAGGAAAAAGCAAAAAATTGCAGAATTGCACCTTGCAATGTGGAGATATTACTGTTTGTGGATTTACATTATTCATTGATTTTTGCCATTGAAAAACGTCCAGAAATGTTTGAAGCTACTGACTGAATGAAAGGAGCTGGCATCTCACTCTCTTTGAATCTTCTTTATCATGCTAGGTTAAGCAGGATAAAGCAAAAAATTTCAGAATTGCACCTTGCAATGTGGAGATATTATTGTTTGTGCATTTACATTATTCATTGATTTTTGCCATTGAAAAACGTCCAGAAATGTTTGAAGCTACTGACTGAATGAAAGGAGCTGGCATCTCACTCTCTTTGAATCTTCTTTATCATGCTAGGATTAGCATGAAAAAGCAAAAAATTTCAGAATTGCACCTTGCAATGTGGAGATATTACTGTTTGTGCATTTACAATATTCATTGATTTTTGCCATTGAAAAACGTCCAGAAATGTTTGAAGCTACTGACTGAATGAAAGGAGCTGGCATCTCACTCTCTTTGAATCTTCTTTATCATGCTAGGATTAGCAGGAAAAAGCAAAAAATTTCAGAATTGCACCTTGCAATGCGGAGAAATTACTGTTTGTGCATTTACAATATTCATTGATTTTTGCCATTGAAAAACGTCCAGAAATGTTTGAAGCTACTGACTGAATGAAAGGAGCTGGCATCTCACTCTCTTTGAATCTTCTTTATCATGCTAGGATTAGCAGGAAAAAGCAAAAAATTTCAGAATTGCACCTTGCAATGCGGAGAAATTACTGTTTGTGCATTTACAATATTCATTGATTTTTGCCATTGAAAAACATCATGTTATTCATATACCAGAAATGTTTGAAGCTACTGACTGAATGAAAAGAGCTGGCATCTCACTCTCTTTGAATCTTCTTTATCATGCTAAGAGGAGCAGGAAAAAGCATAAAATTTCAGAATTGCACCTTGCAATGTGGAGATATTACTGTTTGTGCATTTACAATATTCATTGATTTTTGCCATTGAAAAACGTCCAGAAATGTTTGAAGCTACTGACTGAATGAAAGGAGCTGGCATCTCACTCTCTTTGAATCTTCTTTATCATGCTAGGATTAGCAGGAAAAAGCAAAAAATTTCAGAATTGCACCTTGCAATGTGGAGATATTACTGTTTGTGCATTTACAATATTCATTGATTTTTGCCATTGAAAAACGTCCAGAAATGTTTGAAGCTACTGACTGAATGAAAGGAGCTGGCATCTCACTCTCTTTGAATCTTCTTTATCATGCTAGGATTAGCAGGAAAAAGCAAAAAATTTCAGAATTGCACCTTGCAATGTGGAGATATTACTGTTTGTGCATTTACATTATTCATTGATTTTTGCCATTGAAAAACGTCCAGAAATGTATGAAGCTACTGACTGAATGAAAGGAGCTGGCATCTCACTCTCTTTGAATCTTCTTTATCATGCTAGGATTAGCAGGAAAAAGCAAAAAATTTCAGAATTGCACCTTGCAATGTGGAGATATTACTGTTTGTGCATTTACAATATTCATTGATTTTTGCCATTGAAAAACGTCCAGAAATGTTTGAAGCTACTGACTGAATGAAAAGAGCTGGCATCTCACTCTCTTTGAATCTTCTTTATCATGCTAAGAGGAGCAGGAAAAAGCAAAAAATTTCAGAATTGCACCTTGCAATGTGGAGATATTACTGTTTGTGCATTTACAATATTCATTGATTTTTGCCATTGAAAAACGTCCAGAAATGTTTGAAGCTACTGACTGAATGAAAGGAGCTGGCATCTCACTCTCTTTGAATCTTCTTTATCATGCTAGGAATAGCAGGAAAAAGCAAAAAATTTCAGAATTGCCCCTTGCAATGTGGAGATATTACTGTTTGTGCATTTACAATATTCATTGATTTTTGCCATTGAAAAACGTCCAGAAATGTTTGAAGCTACTGACTGAATGAAAGGAGCTGACATCTCACTCTCTTTGAATATTCTTTATCATGCTAGGTTAAGCAGGAAAAAGCAAAAAATTGCAGAATTGCACCTTGCAATGTGGAGATATTACTGTTTGTGCATTTACATTATTCATTGATTTTTGCCATTGAAAAACGTCCAGAAATGTTTGAAGCTACTGACTGAATGAAAGGAGCTGGCATCTCACTCTCTTTGAATCTTCTTTATCATGCTAGGTTAAGCAGGATAAAGCAAAAAATTTCAGAATTGCACCTTGCAATGTGGAGATATTATTGTTTGTGCATTTACATTATTCATTGATTTTTGCCATTGAAAAACGTCCAGAAATGTTTGAAGCTACTGACTGAATGAAAGGAGCTGGCATCTCACTCTCTTTGAATCTTCTTTATCATGCTAGGATTAGCATGAAAAAGCAAAAAATTTCAGAATTGCACCTTGCAATGTGGAGATATTACTGTTTGTGCATTTACAATATTCATTGATTTTTGCCATTGAAAAACGTCCAGAAATGTTTGAAGCTACTGACTGAATGAAAGGAGCTGGCATCTCACTCTCTTTGAATCTTCTTTATCATGCTAGGATTAGCAGGAAAAAGCAAAAAATTTCAGAATTGCACCTTGCAATGCGGAGAAATTACTGTTTGTGCATTTACAATATTCATTGATTTTTGCCATTGAAAAACGTCCAGAAATGTTTGAAGCTACTGACTGAATGAAAGGAGCTGGCATCTCACTCTCTTTGAATCTTCTTTATCATGCTAGGATTAGCAGGAAAAAGCAAAAAATTTCAGAATTGCACCTTGCAATGTGGAGATATTACTGTTTGTGCATTTACAATATTCATTGATTTTTGCCATTGAAAAACGTCCAGAAATGTTTGAAGCTACTGACTGAATGAAAGGAGCTGGCATCTCACTCTCTTTGAATCTTCTTTATCATGCTAGGATTAGCAGGAAAAAGCAAAAAATTTCAGAATTGCACCTTGCAATGCGGAGAAATTACTGTTTGTGCATTTACAATATTCATTGATTTTTGCCATTGAAAAACATCATGTTATTCATATACCAGAAATGTTTGAAGCTACTGACTGAATGAAAAGAGCTGGCATCTCACTCTCTTTGAATCTTCTTTATCATGCTAAGAGGAGCAGGAAAAAGCAAAAAATTTCAGAATTGCACCTTGCAATGTGGAGATATTTCTGTTTGTGCATTTACAATATTCATTGATTTTTGCCATTGAAAAACGTCCAGAAATGTTTGAAGCTACTGACTGAATGAAAGGAGCTGGCATCTCACTCTCTTTGAATCTTCTTTATCATGTTAGGATTAGCAGGAAAAAGCAAAAAATTTCAGAATTGCACCTTGCAATGTGGAGATATTACTGTTTGTGCATTTACAATATTCATTGATTTTTGCCATTGAAAAACGTCCAGAAATGTTTGAAGCTACTGACTGAATGAAAGGAGCTGGCATCTCACTCTCTTTGAATCTTCTTTATCATGCTAGGATTAGCAGGAAAAAGCAAAAAATTTCAGAATTGCACCTTGCAATGTGGAGATATTACTGTTTGTGCATTTACAATATTCATTGATTTTTGCCATTGAAAAACGTCCAGAAATGTTTGAAGCTACTGACTGAATGAAAGGAACTGGCATCTCACTCTCTTTGAATCTTCTTTATCATGCTAGGATTAGCAGGAAAAAGCAAAAAATTTCAGAATTGCACCTTGCAATGTGGAGATATTACTGTTTGTGCATTTACAATATTCATTGATTTTTGCCATTGAAAAACGTCCAGAAATGTTTGAAGCTACTGACTGAATGAAAGGAGCTGGCATCTCACTCTCTTTGAATCTTCTTTATCATGCTAAGAGGAGCAGGAAAAAGCAAAAAATTTCAGAATTGCACCTTGCAATGTGGAGATATTACTGTTTGTGCATTTACAATATTCATTGATTTTTGCCATTGAAAAACGTCCAGAAATGTTTGAAGCTACTGACTGAATGAAAGGAGCTGGCATCTCACTCTCTTTGAATCTTCTTTATCATGCTAGGATTAGCAGGAAAAAGCAAAAAATTTCAGAATTGCACCTTGCAATGTGGAGATATTACTGTTTGTGCATTTACAATATTCATTGATTTTTGCCATTGAAAAACGTCCAGAAATGTTTGAAGCTACTGACTGAATGAAAGGAGCTGGCATCTCACTCTCTTTGAATATTCTTTATCATGCTAGGTTAAGCAGGAAAAAGCAAAAAATTTCAGAATTGCACCTTGCAATGTGGAGATATTACTGTTTGTGCATTTACAATATTCATTGATTTTTGCCATTGAAAAACGTCCAGAAATGTTTGAAGCTACTGACTGAATGAAAAGAGCTGGCATCTCACTCTCTTTGAATCTTCTTTATCATGCTAGGATTAGCAGGAAAAAGCAAAAAATTTCAGAATTGCACCTTGCAATGCGGAGAAATTACTGTTTGTGCATTTACAATATTCATTGATTTTTGCCATTGAAAAACGTCCAGAAATGTTTGAAGCTACTGACTGAATGAAAGGAGCTGGCATCTCACTCTCTTTGAATCTTCTTTATCATGCTAGGATTAGCAGGAAAAAGCAAAAAATTTCAGAATTGCACCTTGCAATGCGGAGAAATTACTGTTTGTGCATTTACAATATTCATTGATTTTTGCCATTGAAAAACGTCCAGAAATGTTTGAAGCTACTGATTGAATGAAAGGAGCTGGCATCTCACTCTCTTTGAATCTTCTTTATCATGCTAGGATTAGCAGGAAAAAGCAAAAAATTTCAGAATTGCACCTTGCAATGTGGAGATATTACTGTTTGTGCATTTACAATATTCATTGATTTTTGCCATTGAAAAACGTCCAGAAATGTTTGAAGCTACTGACTGAATGAAAGGAGCTGGCATCTCACTGTCTTTGAATCTTCTTTATCATGCTAGGATTAGCAGGAAAAAGCAAAACATTTCAGAATTGCACCTTGCAATGCGGAGAAATTACTGTTTGTGCGTTTACAATATTCATTGATTTTTGCCATTGAAAAACATCATGTTATTCATATACCAGAAATGTTTGAAGCTACTGACTGAATGAAAAGAGCTGGCATCTCACTCTCTTTGAATCTTCTTTATCATGCTAAGAGGAGCAGGAAAAAGCAAAAAATTTCAGAATTGCACCTTGCAATGTGGAGATATTTCTGTTTGTGCATTTACAATATTCATTGATTTTTGCCATTGAAAAACGTCCAGAAATGTTTGAAGCTACTGACTGAATGAAAGGAGCTGGCATCTCACTCTCTTTGAATCTTCTTTATCATGCTAGGATTAGCAGGAAAAAGCAAAAAATTTCAGAATTGCACCTTGCAATGTGGAGATATTACTGTTTGTGCATTTACAATATTCATTGATTTTTGCCATTGAAAAACGTCCAGAAATGTTTGAAGCTACTGACTGAATGAAAGGAGCTGGCATCTCACTCTCTTTGAATCTTCTTTATCATGCTAGGATTAGCAGGAAAAAGCAAAAAATTTCAGAATTGCACCTTGCAATGTGGAGATATTACTGTTTGTGCATTTACAATATTCATTGATTTTTGCCATTGAAAAACGTCCAGAAATGTTTGAAGCTACTGACTGAATGAAAGGAGCTGGCATCTCACTCTCTTTGAATCTTCTTTATCATGCTAGGATTAGCAGGAAAAAGCAAAAAATTTCAGAATTGCACCTTGCAATGTGGAGATATGACTGTTTGTGCATTTACAATATTCATTGATTTTTGCCATTGAAAAACGTCCAGAAATGTTTGAAGCTACTGACTGAATGAAAGGAGCTGGCATCTCACTCTCTTTGAATCTTCTTTATCATGCTAAGAGGAGCAGGAAAAAGCAAAAAATTTCAGAATTGCACCTTGCAATGTGGAGATATTACTGTTTGTGCATTTACAATATTCATTGATTTTTGCCATTGAAAAACGTCCAGAAATGTTTGAAGCTACTGACGGAATGAAAGGAGCTGGCATCTCACTCTCTTTGAATCTTCTTTATCATGCTAGGATTAGCAGGAAAAAGCAAAAAATTTCAGAATTGCACCTTGCAATGTGGAGATATTACTGTTTGTGAATTTACAATATTCATTGATTTTTGCCATTGAAAAACGTCCAGAAATGTTTGAAGCTACTGACTGAATGAAAAGAGCTGGCATCTCACTCTCTTTGAATCTTCTTTGTCATGCTAGGATTAGCAGGAAAAAGCAAAAAATTTCAGAATTGCAATTTGCAATGCGGAGAAATTACTGTTTGTGCATTTACAATATTCATTGATTTTTGCCATTGAAAAACGTCCAGAAATGTTTGAAGCTACTGACTGAATGAAAGGAGCTGGCATCTCACTCTCTTTGAATCTTCTTTATCATGCTAGGATTAGCAGGAAAAAGCAAAAAATTTCAGAATTGCACCTTGCAATGCGGAGAAATTACTGTTTGTGCATTTACAATATTCATTGATTTTTGCCATTGAAAAACGTCCAGAAATGTTTGAAGCTACTGACTGAATGAAAGGAGCTGGCATCTCACTCTCTTTGAATCTTCTTTATCATGCTAGGATTAGCAGGAAAAAGCAAAAAATTTCAGAATTGCACCTTGCAATGTAGAGATATTACTGTTTGTGCATTTACAATATTCATTGATTTTTGCCATTGAAAAACGTCCAGAAATGTTTGAAGCTACTGACTGAATGAAAGGAGCTGGCATCTCACTCTCTTTGAATCTTCTTTATCATGCTAGGATTAGCAGGAAAAAGCAAAAAATTTCAGAATTGCACCTTGCAATGCGGAGAAATTACTGTTTGTGCATTTACAATATTCATTGATTTTTGCCATTGAAAAACATCATGTTATTCATATACCAGAAATGTTTGAAGCTACTGACTGAATGAAAAGAGCTGGCATCTCACTCTCTTTGAATCTTCTTTATCATGCTAAGAGGAGCAGGAAAAAGCAAAAAATTTCAGAATTGCACCTTGCAATGTGGAGATATTTCTGTTTGTGCATTTACAATATTCATTGATTTTTGCCATTGAAAAACGTCCAGAAATGTTTGAAGCTACTGACTGAATGAAAGGAGCTGGCATCTCACTCTCTTTGAATCTTCTTTATCATGCTAGGATTAGCAGGAAAAAGCAAAAAATTTCAGAATTGCACCTTGCAATGTGGAGATATTACTGTTTGTGCATTTACAATATTCATTGATTTTTGCCATTGAAAAACGTCCAGAAATGTTTGAAGCTACTGACTGAATGAAAGGAGCTGGCATCTCACTCTCTTTGAATCTTCTTTATCATGCTAGGATTAGCAGGAAAAAGCAAAAAATTTCAGAATTGCACCTTGCAATGTGGAGATATTACTGTTTGTGCATTTACAATATTCATTGATTTTTGCCATTGAAAAACGTCCAGAAATGTTTGAAGCTACTGACTGAATGAAAGGAGCTGGCATCTCACTCTCTTTGAATCTTCTTTATCATGCTAGGATTAGCAGGAAAAAGCAAAAAATTTCAGAATTGCACCTTGCAATGTGGAGATATTACTGTTTGTGCATTTACAATATTCATTGATTTTTGCCATTGAAAAACGTCCAGAAATGTTTGAAGCTACTGACTGAATGAAAGGAGCTGGCATCTCACTCTCTTTGAATCTTCTTTATCATGCTAAGAGGAGCAGGAAAAAGCAAAAAATTTCAGAATTGCACCTTGCAATGTGGAGATATTACTGTTTGTGCATTTACAATATTCATTGATTTTTGCCATTGAAAAACGTCCAGAAATGTTTGAAGCTACTGACTGAATGAAAGGAGCTGGCATCTCACTCTCTTTGAATCTTCTTTATCATGCTAGGTTTAGCAGGAAAAAGCAAAAAATTTCAGAATTGCACCTTGCAATGTGGAGATATTACTGTTTGTGCATTTACAATATTCATTGATTTTTGCCATTGAAAAACGTCCAGAAATGTTTGAAGCTACTGACTGAATGAAAGGAGCTGGCATCTCACTCTCTTTGAATATTCTTTATCATGCTAGGTTAAGCAGGAAAAAGCAAAAAATTTCAGAATTGCACCTTGCAATGTGGAGATATTACTGTTTGTGCATTTACATTATTCATTGATTTTTGCCATTGAAAAACGTCCAGAAATGTTTGAAGCTACTGACTGAATGAAAGGAGCTGGCATCTTACTCTCTTTGAATCTTCTTTATCATGCTAGGATTAGCAGGAAAAAGCAAAAAATTTCAGAATTGCACCTTGCAATGTGGAGATATTACTGTTTGTGCATTTACAATATTCATTGATTTTTGCCATTGAAAAACGTCCAGAAATGTTTGAAGCTACTGACTGAATGAAAGGAGCTGGCATCTCACTCTCTTTGAATCTTCTTTATCATGCTAGGATTAGCAGGAAAAAGCAAAAAATTTCAGAATTGCACCTTGCAATGTGGAGATATTACTGTTTGTGAATTTACAATATTCATTGATTTTTGCCATTGAAAAACGTCCAGAAATGTTTGAAGCTACTGACTGAATGAAAAGAGCTGGCATCTCACTCTCTTTGAATCTTCTTTGTCATGCTAGGATTAGCAGGAAAAAGCAAAAAATTTCAGAATTGCAATTTGCAATGCGGAGAAATTACTGTTTGTGCATTTACAATATTCATTGATTTTTGCCATTGAAAAACATCATGTTATTCATACACGAGAAATGTTTGAAGCTACTGACTGAATGAAAAGAGCTGGCATCTCACTCTCTTTGAATCTTCTTTATCATGCTAAGAGGAGCAGGAAAAACAAAAAATTTCAGAATTGCACCTTGCAATGTGGAGATATTACTGTTTGTGCATTTACAATATTCATTGATTTTTGCCATTGAAAAACGTCCAGAAATGTTTGAAGCTACTGACTGAATGAAAGGAGCTGGCATCTCACTCTCTTTGAATCTTCTTTATCATGCTAGGATTAGTAGGAAAAAGCAAAAAATTTCAGAATTGCACCTTGCAATGCGGAGAAATTACTGTTTGTGCATTTACAATACTCATTGATTTTTGCCATTGAAAAACGTCCAGAAATGTTTGAAGCTACTGACTGAATGAAAGGAGTTGGCATCTCACTCTCTTTGAATCTTCTTTATCATGCTAGGATTAGCAGGAAAAAGCAAAAAATTTCAGAATTGCACCTTGCAATGCGGAGAAATTACTGTTTGTGCATTTACAATATTCATTGATTTTTGCCATTGAAAAACGTCCAGAAATGTTTGAAGCTACTGACTGAATGAAAGGAGCTGGCATCTCACTCTCTTTGAATCTTCTTTATCATGCTAGGATTAGCAGGAAAAAGCAAAAGATTTCAGAATTGCACCTTGCAATGCGGAGAAATTACTGTTTGTGCATTTACAATATTCATTGATTTTTGCCATTGAAAAACGTCCAGAAATGTTTTAAGCTACTGACTGAATGAAAGGAGCTGGCATCTCACTCTCTTTGAATCTTCTTTATCATGCTAGGATTAGCAGGAAAAAGCAAAAAATTTCAGAATTGCACCTTGCAATGCGGAGAAATTACTGTTTGTGCATTTACAATATTCATTGATTTTTGCCATTGAAAAACGTCCAGAAATGTTTGAAGCTACTGACTGAATGAAAGGAGCTGGCATCTCACTCTCTTTGAATCTTCTTTATCATGCTAGCATTAGCAGGAAAAAGCAAAAAATTTCAGAATTGCACCTTGCAATGTGGAGATATTACTGTTTGTGCATTTACAATATTCATTGATTTTTGCCATTGAAAAACGTCCAGAAATGTTTGAAGCTACTGACTGAATGAAAGGAGCTGGCATCTCACTCTCTTTGAATCTTCTTTATCATGCTAGCATTAGCAGGAAAAAGCAAAAAATTTCAGAATTGCACCTTGCAATGCGGAGAAATTACTGTTTGTGCATTTACAATATTCATTGATTTTTGCCATTGAAAAACGTCCAGAAATGTTTGAAGCTACTGACTGAATGAAAGGAGTTGGCATCTCACTCTCTTTGAATCTTCTTTATCATGCTAGGATTAGCAGGAAAAAGCAAAAAATTTCAGAATTGCACCTTGCAATGCGGAGAAATTACTGTTTGTGCATTTACAATATTCATTGATTTTTGCCATTGAAAAACGTCCAGAAATGTTTGAAGCTACTGACTGAATGAAAGGAGCTGGCATCTCACTCTCTTTGAATCTTCTTTATCATGCTAGGATTAGCAGGAAAAAGCAAAAAATTTCAGAATTGCACCTTGCAATGTGGAGATATTACTGTTTGTGCATTTACAATATTCATTGATTTTTGCCATTGAAAAACGTCCAGAAATGTTTGAAGCTACTGACTGAAATAAAGGAGCTGGCATCTCACTCTCTTTGAATCTTCTTTATCATGCTAGGATTAGCAGGAAAAAGCAAAAAATTTCAGAATTGCACCTTGCAATGCGGAGAAATTACTGTTTGTGCATTTACAATATTCATTGATTTTTGCCATTGAAAAACGTCCAGAAATGTTTGAAGCTACTGACTGAATGAAAGGAGCTGGCATCTCACTCTCTTTGAATCTTCTTTATCATGCTAGGATTAGCAGGAAAAAGCAAAAAATTTCAGAATTGCACCTTGCAATGTGGAGATATTACTGTTTGTACATTTACAATATTCATTGATTTTTGCCATTGAAAAACGTCCAGAAATGTTTGAAGCTACTGACTGAAATAAAGGAGCTGGCATCTCACTCTCTTTGAATCTTCTTTATCATGCTAGGATTAGCAGGAAAAAGCAAAAAATTTCAGAATTGCACCTTGCAATGCGGAGAAATTACTGTTTGTGCATTTACAATATTCATTGATTTTTGCCATTGAAAAACGTCCAGAAATGTTTGAAGCTACTGACTGAATGAAAGGAGCTGGCATCTCACTCTCATTGAATCTTCTTTGTCATGCTAGGATTAGCAGGAAAAAGCAAAAAATTTCAGAATTGCACCTTGCAATGTGGAGATATTACTGTTTGTGCATTTACAATATTCATTGATTTTTGCCATTGAAAAACGTCCAGAAATGTTTGAAGCTACTGACTGAATGAAAGGAGCTGGCATCTCACTCTCTTTGAATCTTCTTTATCATGCTAGTTTAAGCAGGATAAAGCAAAAAAATTCAGAATTGCACCTTGCAATGTGGAGATATTACTGTTTGTGCATTTACATTATTCATTGATTTTTGCCATTGAAAAACGTCCAGAAATGTTTGAAGCTACTGACTGAATGAAAGGAGCTGGCATCTCACTCTCTTTGAATCTTCTTTATCATGCTAGGATTAGCAGGAAAAAGCAAAAAATTTCAGAATTGCACCTTGCAATGTGGAGATATTACTGTTTGTGCATTTACAATATTCATTGATTTTTGCCATTGAAAAACGTCCAGAAATGTTTGAAGCTACTGACTGAATGAAAGGAGCTGGCATCTCACTCTCTTTGAATCTTCTTTATCATGCTAGGATTAGCAGGAAAAAGCAAAAAATTTCAGAATTGCACCTTGCAATGCGGAGAAATTACTGTTTGTGCATTTACAATATTCATTGATTTTTGCCATTGAAAAACATCATGTTATTCATATACCAGAAATGTTTGAAGCTACTGACTGAATGAAAAGAGCTGGCATCTCACTCTCTTTGAATCTTCTTTATCATGCTAAGAGGAGCAGGAAAAAGCAAAAAATTTCAGAATTGCACCTTGCAATGTGGAGATATTACTGTTTGTGCATTTACAATATTCATTGATTTTTGCCATTGAAAAACGTCCAGAAATGTTTGAAGCTACTGACTGAATGAAAGGAGCTGGCATCTCACTCTCTTTGAATCTTCTTTATCATGCTAGGATTAGCAGGAAAAAGCAAAAAATTTCAGAATTGCACCTTGCAATGTGGAGATATTACTGTTTGTGCATTTACAATATTCATTGATTTTTGCCATTGAAAAACGTCCAGAAATGTTTGAAGCTACTGACTGAATGAAAGGAGCTGGCATCTCACTCTCTTTGAATCTTCTTTATCATGCTAGGATTAGCAGGAAAAAGCAAAAAATTTCAGAATTGCACCTTGCAATGTGAAGATATTACTGTTTGTGCATTTACATTATTCATTGATTTTTGCCATTGAAAAACGTCCAGAAATGTTTGAAGCTACTGACTGAATGAAAGGAGCTGGCATCTCACTCTCTTTGAATCTTCTTTATCATGCTAGGATTAGCAGGAAAAAGCAAAAAATTTCAGAATTGCACCTTGCAATGTGGAGATATTACTGTTTGTGCATTTACAATATTCATTGATTTTTGCCATTGAAAAACGTCCAGAAATGTTTGAAGCTACTGACTGAATGAAAGGAGCTGGCATCTCACTCTCTTTGAATCTTCTTTATCATGCTAAGAGGAGCAGGAAAAAGCAAAACATTTCAGAATTGCACCTTGCAATGCGGAGAAATTACTGTTTGTGCATTTACAATATTCATTGATTTTTGCCATTGAAAAACATCATGTTATTCATATACCAGAAATGTTTGAAGCTACTGACTGAATGAAAAGAGCTGGCATCTCACTCTCTTTGAATCTTCTTTATCATGCTAAGAGGAGCAGGAAAAAGCAAAAAATTTCAGAATTGCACCTTGCAATGTGGAGATATTACTGTTTGTGCATTTACAATATTCATTGATTTTTGCCATTGAAAAACGTCCAGAAATGTTTGAAGCTACTGACTGAATGAAAGGAGCTGGCATCTCACTCTCTTTGAATCTTCTTTATCATGCTAGGATTAGCAGGAAAAAGCAAAAAATTTCAGAATTGCACCTTGCAATGCGGAGAAATTACTGTTTGTGCATTTACAATATTCATTGATTTTTGCCATTGAAAAACGTCCAGAAATGTTTGAAGCTACTGACTGAATGAAAGGAGTTGGCATCTCACTCTCTTTGAATCTTCTTTATCATGCTAGGATTAGCAGGAAAAAGCAAAAAATTTCAGAATTGCACCTTGCAATGCGGAGAAATTACTGTTTGTGAATTTACAATATTCATTGATTTTTGCCATTGAAAAACGTCTAGAAATGTTTGAAGCTACTGACTGAATGAAAGGAGCTGGCATCTCACTCTCTTTGAATCTTCTTTATCATGCTAGGATTAGCAGGAAAAAGCAAAAAATTTCAGAATTGCACCTTGCAATGTGGAGATATTACTGTTTGTGCATTTACAATATTCATTGATTTTTGCCATTGAAAAACGTCCAGAAAGGTTTGAAGCTACTGACTGAATGAAAGGAGCTGGCATCTCACTCTCTTTGAATCTTCTTTATCATGCTAGGATTAGCAGGAAAAAGCAAAAAATTTCAGAATTGCACCTTGCAATGTGGAGATATTACTGTTTGTGCATTTACATTATTCATTGATTTTTGCCATTGAAAAACGTCCAGAAATGTATGAAGCTACTGACTGAATGAAAGGAGCTGGCATCTCACTCTCTTTGAATCTTCTTTATCATGCTAGTTTAAGCAGGATAAAGCAAAAAATTTCAGAATTGCACCTTGCAATGTGGAGATATTACTGTTTGTGCATTTACATTATTCATTGATTTTTGCCATTGAAAAACGTCCAGAAATGTTTGAAGCTACTGACTGAATGAAAGGAGCTGGCATCTCACTCTCTTTGAATCTTCTTTATCATGCTAGGATTAGCAGGAAAAAGCAAAAAATTTCAGAATTGCACCTTGCAATGTGGAGATATTACTGTTTGTGCATTTACAATATTCATTGATTTTTGCCATTGAAAAACGTCCAGAAATGTTTGAAGCTACTGACTGAATGAAAGGAGCTGGCATCTCACTCTCTTTGAATCTTCTTTATCATGCTAGGATTAGCAGGAAAAAGCAAAAAATTTCAGAATTGCACCTTGCAATGCGGAGAAATTACTGTTTGTGCATTTACAATATTCATTGATTTTTGCCATTGAAAAACGTCCAGAAATGTTTGAAGCTACTGACTGAATGAAAGGAGCTGGCATCTCACTCTCTTTGAATCTTCTTTATCATGCTAGGATTAGCAGGAAAAAGCAAAAAATTTCAGAATTGCACCTTGCAATGTGGAGATATTACTGTTTGTGCATTTACAATATTCATTGATTTTTGCCATTGAAAAACGTCCAGAAATGTTTGAAGCTACTGACTGAATGAAAGGAGCTGGCATCTCACTCTCTTTGAATCTTCTTTATCATGCTAGGATTAGCAGGAAAAAGCAAAAAATTTCAGAATTGCACCTTGCAATGCGGAGAAATTACTGTTTGTGCATTTACAATATTCATTGATTTTTGCCATTGAAAAACATCATGTTATTCATATACCAGAAATGTTTGAAGCTACTGACTGAATGAAAAGAGCTGGCATCTCACTCTCTTTGAATCTTCTTTATCATGCTAAGAGGAGCAGGAAAAAGCAAAAAATTTCAGAATTGCACCTTGCAATGTGGAGATATTACTGTTTGTGCATTTACAATATTCATTGATTTTTGCCATTGAAAAACGTCCAGAAATGTTTGAAACTACTGACTGAATGAAAGGAGCTGGCATCTCACTCTCTTTGAATCTTCTTTATCATGCTAGGATTAGCAGGAAAAAGCAAAAAATTTCAGAATTGCACCTTGCAATGTGGAGATATTACTGTTTGTGCATTTACAATATTCATTGATTTTTGCCATTGAAAAACGTCCAGAAATGTTTGAAGCTACTGACTGAATGAAAGGAGCTGGCATCTCACTCTCTTTGAATCTTCTTTATCATGCTAGGATTAGCAGGAAAAAGCAAAAAATTTCAGAATTGCACCTTGCAATGTGGAGATATTACTGTTTGTGCATTTACATTATTCATTGATTTTTGCCATTGAAAAACGTCCAGAAATGTATGAAGCTACTGACTGAATGAAAGGAGCTGGCATCTCACTCTCTTTGAATCTTCTTTATCATGCTAGGATTAGCAGGAAAAAGCAAAAAATTTCAGAATTGCACCTTGCAATGCGGAGAAATTACTGTTTGTGCATTTACAATATTCATTGATTTTTGCCATTGAAAAACGTCCAGAAATGTTTGAAGCTACTGACTGAATGAAAGGAGTTGGCATCTCACTCTCTTTGAATCTTCTTTATCATGCTAGGATTAGCAGGAAAAAGCAAAAAATTTCAGAATTGCACCTTGCAATGCGGAGAAATTACTGTTTGTGAATTTACAATATTCATTGATTTTTGCCATTGAAAAACGTCCAGAAATGTTTGAAGCTACTGACTGAATGTAAGGAGTTGGCATCTCACTCTCTTTGAATCTTCTTTATCATGCTAGGATTAGCAGGAAAAAGCAAAAAATTTCAGAATTGCACCTTGCAATGCGGAGAAATTACTGTTTGTGAATTTACAATATTCATTGATTTTTGCCATTGAAAAACGTCCAGAAATGTTTGAAGCTACTGACTGAATGAAAGGAGCTGGCATCTCACTCTCTTTGAATCTTCTTTATCATGCTAGGATTAGCAGGAAAAAGCAAAAAATTTCAGAATTGCACCTTGCAATGTGGAGATATTACTGTTTGTGCATTTACAATATTCATTGATTTTTGCCATTGAAAAACGTCCAGAAATGTTTGAAGCTACTGACTGAATGAAAGGAGCTGGCATCTCACTCTCTTTGAATCTTCTTTATCATGCTAGTTTAAGCAGGATAAAGCAAAAAATTTCAGAATTGCACCTTGCAATGTGGAGATATTACTGTTTGTGCATTTACATTATTCATTGATTTTTGCCATTGAAAAACGTCCAGAAATGTTTGAAGCTACTGACTGAATGAAAGGAGCTGGCATCTCACTCTCTTTGAATCTTCTTTATCATGCTAGGATTAGCAGGAAAAAGCAAAAAATTTCAGAATTGCACCTTGCAATGCGGAGAAATTACTGTTTGTGCATTTACAATATTCATTGATTTTTGCCATTGAAAAACGTCCAGAAATGTTTGAAGCTACTGACTGAATGAAAGGAGCTGGCATCTCACTCTCTTTGAATCTTCTTTATCATGCTAGGATTAGCAGGAAAAATCAAAAAATTTCAGAATTGCACCTTGCAATGTGGAGATATTACTGTTTGTGCATTTACAATATTCATTGATTTTTGCCATTGAAAAACGTCCAGAAATGTTTGAAGCTACTGACTGAATGAAAGGAGCTGGCATCTCACTCTCTTTGAATCTTCTTTATCATGCTAGGATTAGCAGGAAAAAGCAAAAAATTTCAGAATTGCACCTTGCAATGCGGAGAAATTACTGTTTGTGCATTTACAATATTCATTGATTTTTGCCATTGAAAAACATCATGTTATTCATATACCAGAAATGTTTGAAGCTACTGACTGAATGAAAAGAGCTGGCATCTCACTCTCTTTGAATCTTCTTTATCATGCTAAGAGGAGCAGGAAAAAGCAAAAAATTTCAGAATTGCACCTTGCAATGTGGAGATATTACTGTTTGTGCATTTACAATATTCATTGATTTTTGCCATTGAAAAACGTCCAGAAATGTTTGAAGCTACTGACTGAATGAAAGGAGCTGGCATCTCACTCTCTTTGAATCTTCTTTATCATGCTAGGATTAGCAGGAAAAAGCAAAAAATTTCA
The DNA here is from genome assembly GCF_046119375.1 of Phyllobates terribilis. NCBI lineage: Eukaryota > Metazoa > Chordata > Amphibia > Anura > Dendrobatidae > Phyllobates > Phyllobates terribilis. The sequence continues at coordinate 754,034 of NW_027363434.1, forward strand.
GAATTGCACCTTGCAATGTGGAGATATTACTGTTTGTGCATTTACAATATTCATTGATTTTTGCCATTGAAAAACGTCCAGAAATGTTTGAAGCTACTGACTGAATGAAAGGAGCTGGCATCTCACTCTCTTTGAATCTTCTTTATCATGCTAGGATTAGCAGGAAAAAGCAAAAAATTTCAGAATTGCACCTTGCAATGTGGAAATATTACTGTTTGTGCATTTACATTATTCATTGATTTTTGCCATTGAAAAACGTCCAGAAATGTATGAAGCTACTGACTGAATGAAAGGAGCTGGCATCTCACTCTCTTTGAATCTTCTTTATCATGCTAGGATTAGCAGGAAAAAGCAAAAAATTTCAGAATTGCACCTTGCAATGTGGAGATATTACTGTTTGTGCATTTACAATATTCATTGATTTTTGCCATTGAAAAACGTCCAGAAATGTTTGAAGCTACTGACTGATTGAAAGGAGCTGGCATCTCACTCTCTTTGAATCTTCTTTATCATGCTAAGAGGAGCAGGAAAAAGCAAAAAATTTCAGAATTGCACCTTGCAATGTGGAGATATTACTGTTTGTGCATTTACAATATTCATTGATTTTTGCCATTGAAAAACGTCCAGAAATGTTTGAAGCTACTGACTGAATGAAAGGAGCTGGCATCTCACTCTCTTTGAATCTTCTTTATCATGCTAGGAATAGCAGGAAAAAGCAAAAAATTTCAGAATTGCCCCTTGCAATGTGGAGATATTACTGTTTGTGCATTTACTATATTCATTGATTTTTGCCATTGAAAAACGTCCAGAAATGTTTGAAGCTACTGACTGAATGAAAGGAGCTGGCATCTCACTCTCTTTGAATCTTCTTTATCATGCTAGGATTAGCAGGAAAAAGCAAAAAATTTCAGAATTGCACCTTGCAATGTGGAGATATTACTGTTTGTGCATTTACAATATTCATTGATTTTTGCCATTGAAAAACGTCCAGAAATGTTTGAAGCTACTGACTGAATGAAAGGAGCTGGCATCTCACTCTCTTTGAATATTCTTTATCATGCTAGGTTAAGCAGGAAAAAGCAAAAAATTGCAGAATTGCACCTTGCAATGTGGAGATATTACTGTTTGTGCATTTACATTATTCATTGATTTTTGCCATTGAAAAACGTCCAGAAATGTTTGAAGCTACTGACTGAATGAAAGGAGCTGGCATCTCACTCTCTTTGAATCTTCTTTATCATGCTAGGTTAAGCAGGATAAAGCAAAAAATTTCAGAATTGCACCTTGCAATGTGGAGATATTATTGTTTGTGCATTTACATTATTCATTGATTTTTGCCATTGAAAAACGTCCAGAAATGTTTGAAGCTACTGACTGAATGAAAGGAGCTGGCATCTCACTCTCTTTGAATCTTCTTTATCATGCTAGGATTAGCATGAAAAAGCAAAAAATTTCAGAATTGCACCTTGCAATGTGGAGATATTACTGTTTGTGCATTTACAATATTCATTGATTTTTGCCATTGAAAAACGTCCAGAAATGTTTGAAGCTACTGACTGAATGAAAGGAGCTGGCATCTCACTCTCTTTGAATCTTCTTTATCATGCTAGGATTAGCAGGAAAAAGCAAAAAATTTCAGAATTGCACCTTGCAATGTGGAGAAATTACTGTTTGTGCATTTACAATATTCATTGATTTTTGCCATTGAAAAACGTCCAGAAATGTTTGAAGCTACTGACTGAATGAAAGGAGCTGGCATCTCACTCTCTTTGAATCTTCTTTATCATGCTAGGATTAGCAGGAAAAAGCAAAAAATTTCAGAATTGCACCTTGCAATGTGGAGATATTACTGTTTGTGCATTTACAATATTCATTGATTTTTGCCATTGAAAAATGTCCAGAAATGTTTGAAGCTACTGACTGAATGAAAGGAGCTGGCATCTCACTCTCTTTGAATCTTCTTTATCATGCTAGGATTAGCAGGAAAAAGCAAAAAATTTCAGAATTGCACCTTGCAATGCGGAGAAATTACTGTTTGTGCATTTACAATATTCATTGATTTTTGCCATTGAAAAACATCATGTTATTCATATACCAGAAATGTTTGAAGCTACTGACTGAATGAAAAGAGCTGGCATCTCACTCTCTTTGAATCTTCTTTATCATGCTAAGAGGAGCAGGAAAAAGCAAAAAATTTCAGAATTGCACCTTGCAATGTGGAGATATTACTGTTTGTGCATTTACAATATTCATTGATTTTTGCCATTGAAAAACGTCCAGAAATGTTTGAAGCTACTGACTGAATGAAAGGAGCTGGCATCTCACTCTCTTTGAATCTTCTTTATCATGCTAGGATTAGCAGGAAAAAGCAAAAAATTTCAGAATTGCACCTTGCAATGTGGAGATATTACTGTTTGTGCATTTACAATATTCATTGATTTTTGCCATTGAAAAACGTCCAGAAATGTTTGAAGCTACTGACTGAATGAAAGGAGCTGGCATCTCACTCTCTTTGAATCTTCTTTATCATGCTAGGATTAGCAGGAAAAAGCAAAAAATTTCAGAATTGCACCTTGCAATGTGGAGATATTACTGTTTGTGCATTTACAATATTCATTGATTTTTGCCATTGAAAAACGTCCAGAAATGTTTGAAGCTACTGACTGAATGAAAGGAGCTGGCATCTCACTCTCTTTGAATCTTCTTTATCATGCTAGGATTAGCAGGAAAAAGCAAAAAATTTCAGAATTGCACCTTGCAATGTGGAGATATTACTGTTTGTGCATTTACAATATTCATTGATTTTTGCCATTGAAAAACGTCCAGAAATGTTTGAAGCTACTGACTGAATGAAAGGAGCTGGCATCTCACTCTCTTTGAATCTTCTTTATCATGCTAAGAGGAGCAGGAAAAAGCAAAAAATTTCAGAATTGCACCTTGCAATGTGGAGATATTACTGTTTGTGCATTTACAATATTCATTGATTTTTGACATTGAAAAACGTCCAGAAATGTTTGAAGCTACTGACTGAATGAAAGGAGCTGGCATCTCACTCTCTTTGAATCTTCTTTATCATGCTAGGAATAGCAGGAAAAAGCAAAAAATTTCAGAATTGCCCCTTGCAATGTGGAGATATTACTGTTTGTGCATTTACTATATTCATTGATTTTTGCCATTGAAAAACGTCCAGACATGTTTGAAGCTACTGACTGAATGAAAGGAGCTGGCATCTCACTCTCTTTGAATATTCTTTATCATGCTAGGTTAAGCAGGAAAAAGCAAAAAATTGCAGAATTGCACCTTGCAATGTGGAGATATTACTGTTTGTGCATTTACATTATTCATTGATTTTTGCCATTGAAAAACGTCCAGAAATGTTTGAAGCTACTGACTGAATGAAAGGAGCTGGCATCTCACTCTCTTTGAATCTTCTTTATCATGCTAGGTTAAGCAGGATAAAGCAAAAAATTTCAGAATTGCACCTTGCAATGTGGAGATATTATTGTTTGTGCATTTACATTATTCATTGATTTTTGCCATTGAAAAACGTCCAGAAATGTTTGAAGCTACTGACTGAATGAAAGGAGCTGGCATCTCACTCTCTTTGAATCTTCTTTATCATGCTAGGATTAGCATGAAAAAGCAAAAAATTTCAGAATTGCACCTTGCAATGTGGAGATATTACTGTTTGTGCATTTACAATATTCATTGATTTTTGCCATTGAAAAACGTCCAGAAATGTTTGAAGCTACTGACTGAATGAAAGGAGCTGGCATCTCACTCTCTTTGAATCTTCTTTATCATGCTAGGATTAGCAGGAAAAAGCAAAAAATTTCAGAATTGCACCTTGCAATGTGGAGAAATTACTGTTTGTGCATTTACAATATTCATTGATTTTTGCCATTGAAAAACGTCCAGAAATGTTTGAAGCTACTGACTGAATGAAAGGAGCTGGCATCTCACTCTCTTTGAATCTTCTTTATCATGCTAGGATTAGCAGGAAAAAGCAAAAAATTTCAGAATTGCACCTTGCAATGTGGAGATATTACTGTTTGTGCATTTACAATATTCATTGATTTTTGCCATTGAAAAATGTCCAGAAATGTTTGAAGCTACTGACTGAATGAAAGGAGCTGGCATCTCACTCTCTTTGAATCTTCTTTATCATGCTAGGATTAGCAGGAAAAAGCAAAAAATTTCAGAATTGCACCTTGCAATGCGGAGAAATTACTGTTTGTGCATTTACAATATTCATTGATTTTTGCCATTGAAAAACATCATGTTATTCATATACCAGAAATGTTTGAAGCTACTGACTGAATGAAAAGAGCTGGCATCTCACTCTCTTTGAATCTTCTTTATCATGCTAAGAGGAGCAGGAAAAAGCAAAAAATTTCAGAATTGCACCTTGCAATGTGGAGATATTACTGTTTGTGCATTTACAATATTCATTGATTTTTGCCATTGAAAAACGTCCAGAAATGTTTGAAGCTACTGACTGAATGAAAGGAGCTGGCATCTCACTCTCTTTGAATCTTCTTTATCATGCTAGGATTAGCAGGAAAAAGCAAAAAATTTCAGAATTGCACCTTGCAATGTGGAGATATTACTGTTTGTGCATTTACAATATTCATTGATTTTTGCCATTGAAAAACGTCCAGAAATGTTTGAAGCTACTGACTGAATGAAAGGAGCTGGCATCTCACTCTCTTTGAATCTTCTTTATCATGCTAGGATTAGCAGGAAAAAGCAAAAAATTTCAGAATTGCACCTTGCAATGTGGAGATATTACTGTTTGTGCATTTACAATATTCATTGATTTTTGCCATTGAAAAACGTCCAGAAATGTTTGAAGCTACTGACTGAATGAAAGGAGCTGGCATCTCACTCTCTTTGAATCTTCTTTATCATGCTAGGATTAGCAGGAAAAAGCAAAAAATTTCAGAATTGCACCTTGCAATGTGGAGATATTACTGTTTGTGCATTTACAATATTCATTGATTTTTGCCATTGAAAAACGTCCAGAAATGTTTGAAGCTACTGACTGAATGAAAGGAGCTGGCATCTCACTCTCTTTGAATCTTCTTTATCATGCTAAGAGGAGCAGGAAAAAGCAAAAAATTTCAGAATTGCACCTTGCAATGTGGAGATATTACTGTTTGTGCATTTACAATATTCATTGATTTTTGACATTGAAAAACGTCCAGAAATGTTTGAAGCTACTGACTGAATGAAAGGAGCTGGCATCTCACTCTCTTTGAATCTTCTTTATCATGCTAGGAATAGCAGGAAAAAGCAAAAAATTTCAGAATTGCCCCTTGCAATGTGGAGATATTACTGTTTGTGCATTTACTATATTCATTGATTTTTGCCATTGAAAAACGTCCAGACATGTTTGAAGCTACTGACTGAATGAAAGGAGCTGGCATCTCACTCTCTTTGAATCTTCTTTATCATGCTAGGATTAGCAGAAAAAAGCAAAAAATTTCAGAATTGCACCTTGCAATGTGGAGATATTACTGTTTGTGCATTTACAATATTCATTGATTTTTGCCATTGAAAAACGTCCAGAAATGTTTGAAGCTACTGACTGAATGAAAGGAGCTGGCATCTCACTCTCTTTGAATATTCTTTATCATGCTAGGTTAAGCAGGAAAAAGCAAAAAATTTCAGAATTGCACCTTGCAATGTGGAGATATTACTGTTTGTGCATTTACATTATTCATTGATTTTTGCCATTGAAAAACGTCCAGAAATGTTTGAAGCTACTGACTGAATGAAAGGAGCTGGCATCTTACTCTCTTTGAATCTTCTTTATCATGCTAGGATTAGCAGGAAAAAGCAAAAAATTTCAGAATTGCACCTTGCAATGTGGAGATATTACTGTTTGTGCATTTACAATATTCATTGATTTTTGCCATTGAAAAACGTCCAGAAATGTTTGAAGCTACTGACTGAATGAAAGGAGCTGGCATCTCACTCTCTTTGAATCTTCTTTATCATGCTAGGATTAGCAGGAAAAAGCAAAAAATTTCAGAATTGCACCTTGCAATGTGGAGATATTACTGTTTGTGCATTTACAATATTCATTGATTTTTGCCATTGAAAAACGTCCAGAAATGTTTGAAGCTACCTACTGAATGAAAGGAGCTGGCATCTCACTCTCTTTGAATCTTCTTTATCATGCTAGGATTAGCAGGAAAAAGCAAAAAATTTCAGAATTGCACCTTGCAATGTGGAGATATTACTGTTTGTGAATTTACAATATTCATTGATTTTTGCCATTGAAAAACGTCCAGAAATGTTTGAAGCTACTGACTGAATGAAAAGAGCTGGCATCTCACTCTCTTTGAATCTTCTTTGTCATGCTAGGATTAGCAGGAAAAAGCAAAAAATTTCAGAATTGCAATTTGCAATGCGGAGAAATTACTGTTTGTGCATTTACAATATTCATTGATTTTTGCCATTGAAAAACATCATGTTATTCATATACCAGAAATGTTTGAAGCTACTGACTGAATGAAAAGAGCTGGCATCTCACTCTCTTTGAATCTTCTTTATCATGCTAAGAGGAGCAGGAAAAAGCAAAAAATTTCAGAATTGCACCTTGCAATGTGGAGATATTACTGTTTGTGCATTTACAATATTCATTGATTTTTGCCATTGAAAAACGTCCAGAAATGTTTGAAGCTACTGACTGAATGAAAGGAGCTGGCATCTCACTCTCTTTGAATCTTCTTTATCATGCTAGGATTAGTAGGAAAAAGCAAAAAATTTCAGAATTGCACCTTGCAATGCGGAGAAATTACTGTTTGTGCATTTACAATACTCATTGATTTTTGCCATTGAAAAACGTCCAGAAATGTTTGAAGCTACTGACTGAATGAAAGGAGTTGGCATCTCACTCTCTTTGAATCTTCTTTATCATGCTAGGATTAGCAGGAAAAAGCAAAAAATTTCAGAATTGCACCTTGCAATGCGGAGAAATTACTGTTTGTGCATTTACAATATTCATTGATTTTTGCCATTGAAAAACGTCCAGAAATGTTTGAAGCTACTGACTGAATGAAAGGAGCTGGCATCTCACTCTCTTTGAATCTTCTTTATCATGCTAGGATTAGCAGGAAAAAGCAAAAGATTTCAGAATTGCACCTTGCAATGCGGAGAAATTACTGTTTGTGCATTTACAATATTCATTGATTTTTGCCATTGAAAAACGTCCAGAAATGTTTTAAGCTACTGACTGAATGAAAGGAGCTGGCATCTCACTCTCTTTGAATCTTCTTTATCATGCTAGGATTAGCAGGAAAAAGCAAAAAATTTCAGAATTGCACCTTGCAATGCGGAGAAATTACTGTTTGTGCATTTACAATATTCATTGATTTTTGCCATTGAAAAACGTCCAGAAATGTTTGAAGCTACTGACTGAATGAAAGGAGCTGGCATCTCACTCTCTTTGAATCTTCTTTATCATGCTAGCATTAGCAGGAAAAAGCAAAAAATTTCAGAATTGCACCTTGCAATGTGGAGATATTACTGTTTGTGCATTTACAATATTCATTGATTTTTGCCATTGAAAAACGTCCAGAAATGTTTGAAGCTACTGACTGAATGAAAGGAGCTGGCATCTCACTCTCTTTGAATCTTCTTTATCATGCTAGGATTAGCAGGAAAAAGCAAAAAATTTCAGAATTGCATCTTGCAATGCGGAGAAATTACTGTTTGTGCATTTACAATATTCATTGATTTTTGCCATTGAAAAACATCATGTTATTCATATAACAGAAATGTTTGAAGCTACTGACTGAATGAAAAGAGCTGGCATCTCACTCTCTTTGAATCTTCTTTATCATGCTAAGAGGAGCAGGAAAAAGCAAAAAATTTCAGAATTGCACCTTGCAATGTGGAGATATTACTGTTTGTGCATTTACAACATTCATTGATTTTTGCCATTGAAAAACGTCCAGAAATGTTTGAAGCTACTGACTGAATGAAAGGAGCTGTCATCTCACTCTCTTTGAATCTTCTTTATCATGCTAGGATTAGCAGGAAAAAGCAAAAAATTTCAGAATTGCACCTTGCAATGCGGAGAAATTACTGTTTGTGCATTTACAATATTCATTGATTTTTGCCATTGAAAAACATCATATTATTCATATACCAGAAATGTTTGAAGCTACTGACTGAATGAAAAGAGCTGGCATCTCACTCTCTTTGAATCTTCTTTATCATGCTAAGAGGAGCAGGAAAAAGCAAAAAATTTCAGAATTGCACCTTGCAATGTGGAGATATTACTGTTTGTGCATTTACAATATTCATTGATTTTTGCCATTGAAAAACGTCCAGAAATGTTTGAAGCTACTGACTGAATGAAAGGAGCTGGCATCTCACTCTCTTTGAATCTTCTTTATCATGCTAGGATTAGCAGGAAAAAGCAAAAAATTTCAGAATTGCACCTTGCAATGCGGAGAAATTACTGTTTGTGCATTTACAATATTCATTGATTTTTGCCATTGAAAAACGTCCAGAAATGTTTGAAGCTACTGACTGAAAGAAAGGAGCTGGCATCTCACTCTCTTTGAATCTTCTTTATCATGCTAGGATTAGCAGGAAAAAGCAAAAAATTTCAGAATTGCACCTTGCAATGCGGAGAAATTACTGTTTGTGCATTTACAATATTCATTGATTTTTGCCATTGAAAAACGTCCAGAAATGTTTGAAGCTACTGACTGAATGAAAGGAGCTGGCATCTCACTCTCTTTGAATCTTCTTTATCATGCTAGGATTAGCAGGAAAAAGCAAAAAATTTCAGAATTGCACCTTGCAATGTGGAGATATTACTGTTTGTGCATTTACAATATTCATTGATTTTTGCCATTGAAAAACGTCCAGAAATGTTTGAAGCTACTGACTGAATGAAAGGAGCTGGCATCTCACTCTCTTTGAATCTTCTTTATCATGCTAGGATTAGCAGGAAAAAGCAAAAAATTTCAGAATTGCACCTTGCAATGCGGAGAAATTACTGTTTGTGCATTTACAATATTCATTGATTTTTGCCATTGAAAAACATCATGTTATTCATATACCAGAAATGTTTGAAGCTACTGACTGAATGAAAAGAGCTGGCATCTCACTCTCTTTGAATCTTCTTTATCATGCTAAGAGGAGCAGGAAAAAGCAAAAAATTTCAGAATTGCACCTTGCAATGTGGAGATATTACTGTTTGTGCATTTACAATATTCATTGATTTTTGCCATTGAAAAACGTCCAGAAATGTTTGAAGCTACTGACTTAATGAAAGGAGCTGGCATCTCACTCTCTTTGAATCTTCTTTATCATGCTAGGATTAGCAGGAAAAAGCAAAAAATTTCAGAATTGCACCTTGCAATGTGGAGATATTACTGTTTGTGCATTTACAATATTCATTGATTTTTGCCATTGAAAAACGTCCAGAAATGTTTGAACCTACTGACTGAATGAAAGGAGCTGGCATCTCACTCTCTTTGAATCTTCTTTATCATGCTAGGATTAGCAGGAAAAAGCAAAAAATTTCAGAATTGCACCTTGCAATGTGGAGATATTACTGTTTGTGCATTTACAATATTCATTGATTTTTGCCATTGAAAAACGTCCAGAAATGTTTGAAGCTACTGACTGAATGAAAGGAGCTGGCATCTCACTCTCTTTGAGTCTTCTTTATCATGCTAGGTTTAGCAGGAAAAAGCAAAACATTTCAGAATTGCACCTTGCAATGTGGAGATATTACTGTTTGTGCATTTACAATATTCATTGATTTTTGCCATTGAAAAACGTCCAGAAATGTTTGAAGCTACTGACTGAATGAAAGGAGCTGGCATCTCACTCTCTTTGAATCTTCTTTATCATGCTAGGATTAGCAGGAAAAAGCAAAAAAATTCAGAATTGCACCTTGCAATGTGGAGATATTACTGTTTGTGCATTTACAATATTCATTGATTTTTGCCATTGAAAAACGTCCAGAAATGTTTGAAGCTACTGACTGAATGAAAGGAGCTGGCATCTCACTCTCTTTGAATCTTCTTTATCATGCTAGGATTAGCAGGAAAAAGCAAAAAATTTCAGAATTGCACCTTGCAATGTGGAGATATTACTGTTTGTGCATTTACAATATTCATTGATTTTTGCCATTGAAAAACGTCCAGAAATGTTTGAAGCTACTGACTGAATGAAAGGAGCTGGCATCTCACTCTCTTTGAATCTTCTTTATCATGCTAGGATTAGCAGGAAAAAGCAAAAAATTTCAGAATTGCACCTTGCAATGCGGAGAAATTACTGTTTGTGCATTTACAATATTCATTGATTTTTGCCATTGAAAAACATCATGTTATTCATATACCAGAAATGTTTGAAGCTACTGACTGAATGAAAATAGCTGGCATCTCACTCTCTTTGAATCTTCTTTATCATGCTAAGAGGAGCAGGAAAAAGCAAAAAATTTCAGAATTGCACCTTGCAATGTGGAGATATTACTGTTTGTGCATTTACAATATTCATTGATTTTTGCCATTGAAAAACGTCCAGAAATGTTTGAAGCTACTGACAATGAAAGGAGCTGGCATCTCACTCTCTTTGAATCTTCTTTATCATGCTAGGATTAGTAGGAAAAAGCAAAAAATTTCAGAATTGCACCTTGCAATGCGGAGAAATTACTGTTTGTGCATTTACAATACTCATTGATTTTTGCCATTGAAAAACGTCCAGAAATGTTTGAAGCTACTGACTGAATGAAAGGAGTTGGCATCTCACTCTCTTTGAATCTTCTTTATCATGCTAGGATTAGCAGGAAAAAGCAAAAAATTTCAGAATTGCACCTTGCAATGCGGAGAAATTACTGTTTGTGCATTTACAATATTCATTGATTTTTGCCATTGAAAAACGTCCAGAAATGTTTGAAGCTACTGACTGAATGAAAGGAGCTGGCATCTCACTCTCTTTGGATCTTCTTTATCATGCTAGGATTAGCAGGAAAAAGCAAAAAATTTCAGAATTGCACCTTGCAATGCGGAGAAATTACTGTTTGTGCATTTACAATATTCATTGATTTTTGCCATTGAAAAACGTCCAGAAATGTTTGAAGCTACTGACTGAATGAAAGGAGCTGGCATCTCACTCTCTTTGAATCTTCTTTATCATGCTAGGATTAGCAGGAAAAAGCAAAAAATTTCAGAATTGCACCTTGCAATGCCGAGAAATTACTGTTTGTGCATTTACAATATTCATTGATTTTTGCCATTGAAAAACGTCCAGAAATGTTTGAAGCTACTGACTGAATGAAAGGAGCTGGCATCTCACTCTCTTTGAATCTTCTTTATCATGCTAGCATTAGCAGGAAAAAGCAAAAAATTTCAGAATTGCACCTTGCAATGTGGAGATATTACTGTTTGTGCATTTACAATATTCATTGATTTTTGCCATTGAAAAACGTCCAGAAATGTTTGAAGCTACTGACTGAATGAAAGGAGCTGGCATCTCACTCTCTTTGAATCTTCTTTATCATGCTAGGATTAGCAGGAAAAAGCAAAAAATTTCAGAATTGAATCTTGCAATGCGGAGAAATTACTGTTTGTGCATTTACAATATTCATTGATTTTTGCAATTGAAAAACATCATGTTATTCATATAACAGAAATGTTTGAAGCTACTGACTGAATGAAAAGAGCTGGCATCTCACTCTCTTTGAATCTTCTTTATCATGCTAAGAGGAGCAGGAAAAAGCAAAAAATTTCAGAATTGCACCTTGCAATGTGGAGATATTACTGTTTGTGCATTTACAATATTCATTGATTTTTGCCATTGAAAAACGTCCAGAAATGTTTGAAGCTACTGACTGAATGAAAGGAGCTGGCATCTCACTCTCTTTGAATCTTCTTTATCATGCTAGGATTAGCAGGAAAAAGCAAAAAATTTCAGAATTGCACCTTGCAATGCGGAGAAATTACTGTTTGTGCATTTACAATATTCATTGATTTTTGCCATTGAAAAACATCATATTATTCATATACCAGAAATGTTTGAAGCTACTGACTGAATGAAAAGAGCTGGCATCTCACTCTCTTTGAATCTTCTTTATCATGCTAAGAGGAGCAGGAAAAAGCAAAAAATTTCAGAATTGCACCTTGCAATGTGGAGATATTACTGTTTGTGCATTTACAATATTCATTGATTTTTGCCATTGAAAAACGTCCAGAAATGTTTGAAGCTACTGACTGAATGAAAGGAGCTGGCATCTCACTCTCTTTGAATCTTCTTTATCATGCTAGGATTAGCAGGAAAAAGCAAAAAATTTCAGAATTGCACCTTGCAATGCGGAGAAATTACTGTTTGTGCATTTACAATATTCATTGATTTTTGCCATTGAAAAACGTCCAGAAATGTTTGAAGCTACTGACTGAAAGAAAGGAGCTGGCATCTCACTCTCTTTGAATCTTCTTTATCATGCTAGGATTAGCAGGAAAAAGCAAAAAATTTCAGAATTGCACCTTGCAATGCGGAGAAATTACTGTTTGTGCATTTACAATATTCATTGATTTTTGCCATTGAAAAACGTCCAGAAATGTTTGAAGCTACTGACTGAATGAAAGGAGCTGGCATCTCACTCTCTTTGAATCTTCTTTATCATGCTAGGATTAGCAGGAAAAAGCAAAAAATTTCAGAATTGCACCTTGCAATGTGGAGATATTACTGTTTGTGCATTTACAATATTCATTGATTTTTGCCATTGAAAAACGTCCAGAAATGTTTGAAGCTACTGACTGAATGAAAGGAGCTGGCATCTCACTCTCTTTGAATCTTCTTTATCATGCTAGGATTAGCAGGAAAAAGCAAAAAATTTCAGAATTGCACCTTGCAATGCGGAGAAATTACTGTTTGTGCATTTACAATATTCATTGATTTTTGCCATTGAAAAACATCATGTTATTCATATACCAGAAATGTTTGAAGCTACTGACTGAATGAAAAGAGCTGGCATCTCACTCTCTTTGAATCTTCTTTATCATGCTAAGAGGAGCAGGAAAAAGCAAAACATTTCAGAATTGCACCTTGCAATGTGGAGATATTACTGTTTGTGCATTTACAATATTCATTGATTTTTGCCATTGAAAAACGTCCAGAAATGTTTGAAGCTACTGACTTAATGAAAGGAGCTGGCATCTCACTCTCTTTGAATCTTCTTTATCATGCTAGGATTAGCAGGAAAAAGCAAAAAATTTCAGAATTGCACCTTGCAATGTGGAGATATTACTGTTTGTGCATTTACAATATTCATTGATTTTTGCCATTGAAAAACGTCCAGAAATGTTTGAACCTACTGACTGAATGAAAGGAGCTGGCATCTCACTCTCTTTGAATCTTCTTTATCATGCTAGGATTAGCAGGAAAAAGCAAAAAATTTCAGAATTGCACCTTGCAATGTGGAGATATTACTGTTTGTACATTTACAATATTCATTGATTTTTGCCATTGAAAAACGTCCAGAAATGTTTGAAGCTACTGACTGAATGAAAGGAGCTGGCATCTCACTCTCTTTGAGTCTTCTTTATCATGCTAGGTTTAGCAGGAAAAAGCAAAAAATTTCAGAATTGCACCTTGCAATGTGGAGATATTACTGTTTGTGCATTTACAATATTCATTGATTTTTGCCATTGAAAAACGTCCAGAAATGTTTGAAGCTACTGACTGAATGAAAGGAGCTGGCATCTCACTCTCTTTGAATCTTCTTTATCATGCTAGGATTAGCAGGAAAAAGCAAAAAATTTCAGAATTGCACCTTGCAATGCGGAGAAATTACTGTTTGTGCATTTACAATATTCATTGATTTTTGCCATTGAAAAACATCATATTATTCATATACCAGAAATGTTTGAAGCTACTGACTGAATGAAAAGAGCTGGCATCTCACTCTCTTTGAATCTTCTTTATCATGCTAAGAGGAGCAGGAAAAAGCAAAAAATTTCAGAATTGCACCTTGCAATGTGGAGATATTACTGTTTGTGCATTTACAATATTCATTGATTTTTGCCATTGAAAAACGTCCAGAAATGTTTGAAGCTACTGACTGAATGAAAGGAGCTGGCATCTCACTCTCTTTGAATCTTCTTTATCATGCTAGGATTAGCAGGAAAAAGCAAAAAATTTCAGAATTGCACCTTGCAATGCGGAGAAATTACTGTTTGTGCATTTACAATATTCATTGATTTTTGCCATTGAAAAACATCATATTATTCATATACCAGAAATGTTTGAAGCTACTGACTGAATGAAAAGAGCTGGCATCTCACTCTCTTTGAATCTTCTTTATCATGCTAAGAGGAGCAGGAAAAAGCAAAAAATTTCAGAATTGCACCTTGCAATGTGGAGATATTACTGTTTGTGCATTTACAATATTCATTGATTTTTGCCATTGAAAAACGTCCAGAAATGTTTGAAGCTACTGACTGAATGAAAGGAGCTGGCATCTCACTCTCTTTGAATCTTCTTTATCATGCTAGGATTAGCAGGAAAAAGCAAAAAATTTCAGAATTGCACCTTGCAATGCGGAGAAATTACTGTTTGTGCATTTACAATATTCATTGATTTTTGCCATTGAAAAACGTCCAGAAATGTTTGAAGCTACTGACTGAAAGAAAGGAGCTGGCATCTCACTCTCTTTGAATCTTCTTTATCATGCTAGGATTAGCAGGAAAAAGCAAAAAATTTCAGAATTGCACCTTGCAATGCGGAGAAATTACTGTTTGTGCATTTACAATATTCATTGATTTTTGCCATTGAAAAACGTCCAGAAATGTTTGAAGCTACTGACTGAATGAAAGGAGCTGGCATCTCACTCTCTTTGAATCTTCTTTATCATGCTAGGATTAGCAGGAAAAAGCAAAAAATTTCAGAATTGCACCTTGCAATGTGGAGATATTACTGTTTGTGCATTTACAATATTCATTGATTTTTGCCATTGAAAAACGTCCAGAAATGTTTGAAGCTACTGACTGAATGAAAGGAGCTGGCATCTCACTCTCTTTGAATCTTCTTTATCATGCTAGGATTAGCAGGAAAAAGCAAAAAATTTCAGAATTGCACCTTGCAATGCGGAGAAATTACTGTTTGTGCATTTACAATATTCATTGATTTTTGCCATTGAAAAACATCATGTTATTCATATACCAGAAATGTTTGAAGCTACTGACTGAATGAAAAGAGCTGGCATCTCACTCTCTTTGAATCTTCTTTATCATGCTAAGAGGAGCAGGAAAAAGCAAAACATTTCAGAATTGCACCTTGCAATGTGGAGATATTACTGTTTGTGCATTTACAATATTCATTGATTTTTGCCATTGAAAAACGTCCAGAAATGTTTGAAGCTACTGACTTAATGAAAGGAGCTGGCATCTCACTCTCTTTGAATCTTCTTTATCATGCTAGGATTAGCAGGAAAAAGCAAAAAATTTCAGAATTGCACCTTGCAATGTGGAGATATTACTGTTTGTGCATTTACAATATTCATTGATTTTTGCCATTGAAAAACGTCCAGAAATGTTTGAACCTACTGACTGAATGAAAGGAGCTGGCATCTCACTCTCTTTGAATCTTCTTTATCATGCTAGGATTAGCAGGAAAAAGCAAAAAATTTCAGAATTGCACCTTGCAATGTGGAGATATTACTGTTTGTACATTTACAATATTCATTGATTTTTGCCATTGAAAAACGTCCAGAAATGTTTGAAGCTACTGACTGAATGAAAGGAGCTGGCATCTCACTCTCTTTGAGTCTTCTTTATCATGCTAGGTTTAGCAGGAAAAAGCAAAAAATTTCAGAATTGCACCTTGCAATGTGGAGATATTACTGTTTGTGCATTTACAATATTCATTGATTTTTGCCATTGAAAAACGTCCAGAAATGTTTGAAGCTACTGACTGAATGAAAGGAGCTGGCATCTCACTCTCTTTGAATCTTCTTTATCATGCTAGGATTAGCAGGAAAAAGCAAAAAAATTCAGAATTGCACCTTGCAATGTGGAGATATTACTGTTTGTGCATTTACAATATTCATTGATTTTTGCCATTGAAAAACGTCCAGAAATGTTTGAAGCTACTGACTGAATGAAAGGAGCTGGCATCTCACTCTCTTTGAACCTTCTTTATCATGCTAGGATTAGCAGGAAAAAGCAAAAAATTTCAGAATTGCACCTTGCAATGTGGAGATATTACTGTTTGTGCATTTACAATATTCATTGATTTTTGCCATTGAAAAACGTCCAGAAATGTTTGAAGCTACTGACTGAATGAAAGGAGCTGGCATCTCACTCTCTTTGAATCTTCTTTATCATGCTAGGATTAGCAGGAAAAAGCAAAAAATTTCAGAATTGCACCTTGCAATGCGGAGAAATTACTGTTTGTGCATTTACAATATTCATTGATTTTTGCCATTGAAAAACATCATGTTATTCATATACCAGAAATGTTTGAAGCTACTGACTGAATGAAAATAGCTGGCATCTCACTCTCTTTGAATCTTCTTTATCATGCTAAGAGGAGCAGGAAAAAGCAAAAAATTTCAGAATTGCACCTTGCAATGTGGAGCTATTACTGTTTGTGCATTTACAATATTCATTGATTTTTGCCATTGAAAAACGTCCAGAAATGTTTGAAGCTACTGACAATGAAAGGAGCTGGCATCTCACTCTCTTTGAATCTTCTTTATCATGCTAGGATTAGTAGGAAAAAGCAAAAAATTTCAGAATTGCACCTTGCAATGCGGAGAAATTACTGTTTGTGCATTTACAATACTCATTGATTTTTGCCATTGAAAAACGTCCAGAAATGTTTGAAGCTACTGACTGAATGAAAGGAGTTGGCATCTCACTCTCTTTGAATCTTCTTTATCATGCTAGGATTAGCAGGAAAAAGCAAAAAATTTCAGAATTGCACCTTGCAATGCGGAGAAATTACTGTTTGTGCATTTACAATATTCATTGATTTTTGCCATTGAAAAACGTCCAGAAATGTTTGAAGCTACTGACTGAATGAAAGGAGCTGGCATCTCACTCTCTTTGAGTCTTCTTTATCATGCTAGGTTTAGCAGGAAAAAGCAAAAAATTTCAGAATTGCACCTTGCAATGTGGAGATATTACTGTTTGTGCATTTACAATATTCATTGATTTTTGCCATTGAAAAACGTCCAGAAATGTTTGAAGCTACTGACTGAATGAAAGGAGCTGGCATCTCACTCTCTTTGAATCTTCTTTATCATGCTAGGATTAGCAGGAAAAAGCAAAAAATTTCAGAATTGCACCTTGCAATGCGGAGAAATTACTGTTTGTGCATTTACAATATTCATTGATTTTTGCCATTGAAAAACATCATATTATTCATATACCAGAAATGTTTGAAGCTACTGACTGAATGAAAAGAGCTGGCATCTCACTCTCTTTGAATCTTCTTTATCATGCTAAGAGGAGCAGGAAAAAGCAAAAAATTTCAGAATTGCACCTTGCAATGTGGAGATATTACTGTTTGTGCATTTACAATATTCATTGATTTTTGCCATTGAAAAACGTCCAGAAATGTTTGAAGCTACTGACTGAATGAAAGGAGCTGGCATCTCACTCTCTTTGAATCTTCTTTATCATGCTAGGATTAGCAGGAAAAAGCAAAAAATTTCAGAATTGCACCTTGCAATGCGGAGAAATTACTGTTTGTGCATTTACAATATTCATTGATTTTTGCCATTGAAAAACATCATATTATTCATATACCAGAAATGTTTGAAGCTACTGACTGAATGAAAAGAGCTGGCATCTCACTCTCTTTGAATCTTCTTTATCATGCTAAGAGGAGCAGGAAAAAGCAAAAAATTTCAGAATTGCACCTTGCAATGTGGAGATATTACTGTTTGTGCATTTACAATATTCATTGATTTTTGCCATTGAAAAACGTCCAGAAATGTTTGAAGCTACTGACTGAATGAAAGGAGCTGGCATCTCACTCTCTTTGAATCTTCTTTATCATGCTAGGATTAGCAGGAAAAAGCAAAAAATTTCAGAATTGCACCTTGCAATGCGGAGAAATTACTGTTTGTGCATTTACAATATTCATTGATTTTTGCCATTGAAAAACGTCCAGAAATGTTTGAAGCTACTGACTGAATGAAAGGAGCTGGCATCTCACTCTCTTTGAATCTTCTTTATCATGCTAGGATTAGCAGGAAAAAGCAAAAAATTTCAGAATTGCACCTTGCAATGCGGAGAAATTACTGTTTGTGCATTTACAATATTCATTGATTTTTGCCATTGAAAAACGTCCAGAAATGTTTGAAGCTACTGACTGAATGAAAGGAGCTGGCATCTCACTCTCTTTGAATCTTCTTTATCATGCTAGGATTAGCAGGAAAAAGCAAAAAATTTCAGAATTGCACCTTGCAATGTGGAGATATTACTGTTTGTGCATTTACAATATTCATTGATTTTTGCCATTGAAAAACGTCCAGAAATGTTTGAAGCTACTGACTGAATGAAAGGAGCTGGCATCTCACTCTCTTTGAATCTTCTTTATCATGCTAGGATTAGCAGGAAAAAGCAAAAAATTTCAGAATTGCACCTTGCAATGCGGAGAAATTACTGTTTGTGCATTTACAATATTCATTGATTTTTGCCATTGAAAAACATCATGTTATTCATATACCAGAAATGTTTGAAGCTACTGACTGAATGAAAAGAGCTGGCATCTCACTCTCTTTGAATCTTCTTTATCATGCTAAGAGGAGCAGGAAAAAGCAAAACATTTCAGAATTGCACCTTGCAATGTGGAGATATTACTGTTTGTGCATTTACAATATTCATTGATTTTTGCCATTGAAAAACGTCCAGAAATGTTTGAAGCTACTGACTTAATGAAAGGAGCTGGCATCTCACTCTCTTTGAATCTTCTTTATCATGCTAGGATTAGCAGGAAAAAGCAAAAAATTTCAGAATTGCACCTTGCAATGTGGAGATATTACTGTTTGTGCATTTACAATATTCATTGATTTTTGCCATTGAAAAACGTCCAGAAATGTTTGAACCTACTGACTGAATGAAAGGAGCTGGCATCTCACTCTCTTTGAATCTTCTTTATCATGCTAGGATTAGCAGGAAAAAGCAAAAAATTTCAGAATTGCACCTTGCAATGTGGAGATATTACTGTTTGTACATTTACAATATTCATTGATTTTTGCCATTGAAAAACGTCCAGAAATGTTTGAAGCTACTGACTGAATGAAAGGAGCTGGCATCTCACTCTCTTTGAGTCTTCTTTATCATGCTAGGTTTAGCAGGAAAAAGCAAAAAATTTCAGAATTGCACCTTGCAATGTGGAGATATTACTGTTTGTGCATTTACAATATTCATTGATTTTTGCCATTGAAAAACGTCCAGAAATGTTTGAAGCTACTGACTGAATGAAAGGAGCTGGCATCTCACTCTCTTTGAATCTTCTTTATCATGCTAGGATTAGCAGGAAAAAGCAAAAAAATTCAGAATTGCACCTTGCAATGTGGAGATATTACTGTTTGTGCATTTACAATATTCATTGATTTTTGCCATTGAAAAACGTCCAGAAATGTTTGAAGCTACTGACTGAATGAAAGGAGCTGGCATCTCACTCTCTTTGAACCTTCTTTATCATGCTAGGATTAGCAGGAAAAAGCAAAAAATTTCAGAATTGCACCTTGCAATGTGGAGATATTACTGTTTGTGCATTTACAATATTCATTGATTTTTGCCATTGAAAAACGTCCAGAAATGTTTGAAGCTACTGACTGAATGAAAGGAGCTGGCATCTCACTCTCTTTGAATCTTCTTTATCATGCTAGGATTAGCAGGAAAAAGCAAAAAATTTCAGAATTGCACCTTGCAATGCGGAGAAATTACTGTTTGTGCATTTACAATATTCATTGATTTTTGCCATTGAAAAACATCATGTTATTCATATACCAGAAATGTTTGAAGCTACTGACTGAATGAAAATAGCTGGCATCTCACTCTCTTTGAATCTTCTTTATCATGCTAAGAGGAGCAGGAAAAAGCAAAAAATTTCAGAATTGCACCTTGCAATGTGGAGCTATTACTGTTTGTGCATTTACAATATTCATTGATTTTTGCCATTGAAAAACGTCCAGAAATGTTTGAAGCTACTGACAATGAAAGGAGCTGGCATCTCACTCTCTTTGAATCTTCTTTATCATGCTAGGATTAGTAGGAAAAAGCAAAAAATTTCAGAATTGCACCTTGCAATGCGGAGAAATTACTGTTTGTGCATTTACAATACTCATTGATTTTTGCCATTGAAAAACGTCCAGAAATGTTTGAAGCTACTGACTGAATGAAAGGAGTTGGCATCTCACTCTCTTTGAATCTTCTTTATCATGCTAGGATTAGCAGGAAAAAGCAAAAAATTTCAGAATTGCACCTTGCAATGCGGAGAAATTACTGTTTGTGCATTTACAATATTCATTGATTTTTGCCATTGAAAAACGTCCAGAAATGTTTGAAGCTACTGACTGAATGAAAGGAGCTGGCATCTCACTCTCTTTGAATCTTCTTTATCATGCTAGGATTAGCAGGAAAAAGCAAAAAATTTCAGAATTGCACCTTGCAATGCGGAGAAATTACTGTTTGTGCATTTACAATATTCATTGATTTTTGCCAATGAAAAACGTCCAGAAATGTTTGAAGCTACTGACTGAATGAAAGGAGCTGGCATCTCACTCTCTTTGAATCTTCTTTATCATGCTAGGATTAGCAGGAAAAAGCAAAAAATTTCAGAATTGCACCTTGCAATGCCGAGAAATTACTGTTTGTGCATTTACAATATTCATTGATTTTTGCCATTGAAAAACGTCCAGAAATGTTTGAAGCTACTGACTGAATGAAAGGAGCTGGCATCTCACTCTCTTTGAATCTTCTTTATCATGCTAGCATTAGCAGGAAAAAGCAAAAAATTTCAGAATTGCACCTTGCAATGTGGAGATATTACTGTTTGTGCATTTACAATATTCATTGATTTTTGCCATTGAAAAACGTCCAGAAATGTTTGAAGCTACTGACTGAATGAAAGGAGCTGGCATCTCACTCTCTTTGAATCTTCTTTATCATGCTAGGATTAGCAGGAAAAAGCAAAAAATTTCAGAATTGCACCTTGCAATGCGGAGAAATTACTGTATGTGCATTTACAATATTCATTGATTTTTGCCATTGAAAAACATCATATTATTCATAAACCAGAAATGTTTGAAGCTACTGACTGAATGAAAAGAGCTGGCATCTCACTCTCTTTGAATCTTCTTTATCATGCTAAGAGGAGCAGGAAAAAGCAAAAAATTTCAGAATTGCACCTTGCAATGTGGAGATATTACTGTTTGTGCATTTACAATATTCATTGATTTTTGCCATTGAAAAACGTCCAGAAATGTTTGAAGCTACTGACTGAATGAAAGGAGCTGGCATCTCACTCTCTTTGAATCTTCTTTATCATGCTAGGATTAACAGGAAAAAGCAAAAAATTTCAGAATTGCACCTTGCAATGCGGAGAAATTACTGTTTGTGCATTTACAATATTCATTGATTTTTGCCATTGAAAAACGTCCAGAAATGTTTGAAGCTACTGACTGAAAGAAAGGAGCTGGCATCTCACTCTCTTTGAATCTTCTTTATCATGCTAGGCTTAGCAGGAAAAAGCAAAAAATTTCAGAATTGCACCTTGCAATGCGGAGAAATTACTGTTTGTGCATTTACAATATTCATTGATTTTTGCCATTGAAAAACATCATGTTATTCATATACCAGAAATGTTTGAAGCTACTGACTGAATGAAAAGAGCTGGCATCTCACTCTCTTTGAATCTTCTTTATCATGCTAAGAGGAGCAGGAAAAAGCAAAAAATTTCAGAATTGCACCTTGCAATGTGGAGATATTACTGTTTGTGCATTTACAATATTCATTGATTTTTGCCATTGAAAAACGTCCAGAAATGTTTGAAGCTACTGACTTAATGAAAGGAGCTGGCATCTCACTCTCTTTGAATCTTCTTTATCATGCTAGGATTAGCAGGAAAAAGCAAAAAATTTCAGAATTGCACCTTGCAATGTGGAGATATTACTGTTTGTGCATTTACAATATTCATTGATTTTTGCCATTGAAAAACGTCCAGAAATGTTTGAAGCTACTGACTGAATGAAAGGAGCTGGCATCTCACTCTCTTTGAATCTTCTTTATCATGCTAGGATTAGCAGGAAAAAGCAAAAAATTTCAGAATTGCACCTTGCAATGTGGAGATATTACTGTTTGTGCATTTACAATATTCATTGATTTTTGCCATTGAAAAACGTCCAGAAATGTTTGAAGCTACTGACTGAATGAAAGGAGCTGGCATCTCACTCTCTTTGAGTCTTCTTTATCATGCTAGGTTTAGCAGGAAAAAGCAAAAAATTTCAGAATTGCACCTTGCAATGTGGAGATATTACTGTTTGTGCATTTACAATATTCATTGATTTTTGCCATTGAAAAACGTCCAGAAATGTTTGAAGCTACTGACTGAATGAAAGGAGCTGGCATCTCACTCTCTTTGAATCTTCTTTATCATGCTAGGATTAGCAGGAAAAAGCAAAAAAATTCAGAATTGCACCTTGCAATGTGGAGATATTACTGTTTGTGCATTTACAATATTCATTGATTTTTGCCATTGAAAAACGTCCAGAAATGTTTGAAGCTACTGACTGAATGAAAGGAGCTGGCATCTCACTCTCTTTGAATCTTCTTTATCATGCTAGGATTAGCAGGAAAAAGCAAAAAATTTCAGAATTGCACCTTGCAATGTGGAGATATTACTGTTTGTGCATTTACAATATTCATTGATTTTTGCCATTGAAAAACGTCCAGAAATGTTTGAAGCTACTGACTGAATGAAAGGAGCTGGCATCTCACTCTCTTTGAATCTTCTTTATCATGCTAGGATTAGCAGGAAAAAGCAAAAAATTTCAGAATTGCACCTTGCAATGCGGAGAAATTACTGTTTGTGCATTTACAATATTCATTGATTTTTGCCATTGAAAAACATCATGTTATTCATATACCAGAAATGTTTGAAGCTACTGACTGAATGAAAATAGCTGGCATCTCACTCTCTTTGAATCTTCTTTATCATGCTAAGAGGAGCAGGAAAAAGTAAAAAATTTCAGAATTGCACCTTGCAATGTGGAGATATTACTGTTTCTGCATTTACAATATTCATTGATTTTTGCCATTGAAAAACGTCCAGAAATGTTTGAAGCTACTGACAATGAAAGGAGCTGGCATCTCACTCTCTTTGAATCTTCTTTATCATGCTAGGATTAGTAGGAAAAAGCAAAAAATTTCAGAATTGCACCTTGCAATGCGGAGAAATTACTGTTTGTGCATTTACAATACTCATTGATTTTTGCCATTGAAAAACGTCCAGAAATTTTTGAAGCTACTGACTGAATGAAAGGAGTTGGCATCTCACTCTCTTTGAATCTTCTTTATCATGCTAGGATTAGCAGGAAAAAGCAAAAAATTTCAGAATTGCACCTTGCAATGCGGAGAAATTACTGTTTGTGCATTTACAATATTCATTGATTTTTGCCATTGAAAAACGTCCAGAAATGTTTGAAGCTACTGACTGAATGAAAGGAGCTGGCATCTCACTCTCTTTGAATCTTCTTTATCATGCTAGGATTAGCAGGAAAAAGCAAAAAATTTCAGAATTGCACCTTGCAATGCGGAGAAATTACTGTTTGTGCATTTACAATATTCATTGATTTTTGCCATTGAAAAACATCCAGAAATGTTTGAATCTACTGACTGAATGAAAGGAGCTGGCATCTCACTCTCTTTGAATCTTCTTTATCATGCTAGGATTAGCAGGAAAAAGCAAAAAATTTCAGAATTGCACCTTGCAATGCCGAGAAATTACTGTTTGTGCATTTACAATATTCATTGATTTTTGCCATTGAAAAACGTCCAGAAATGTTTGAAGCTGCTGACTGAATGAAAGGAGCTGGCATCTCACTCTCTTTGAATCTACTTTATCATGCTAGCATTAGCAGGAAAAAGCAAAAAATTTCAGAATTGCACCTTGCAATGTGGAGATATTACTGTTTGTGCATTTACAATATTCATTGATTTTTGCCATTGAAAAACGTCCAGAAATGTTTGAAGCTACTGACTGAATGAAAGGAGCTGGCATCTCACTCTCTTTGAATCTTCTTTATCATGCTAGGATTAGCAGGAAAAAGCAAAAAATTTCAGAATTGCATCTTGCAATGCGGAGAAATTACTGTTTGTGCATTTACAATATTCATTGATTTTTGCCATTGAAAAACATCATGTTATTCATATAACAGAAATGTTTGAAGCTACTGACTGAATGAAAAGAGCTGGCATCTCACTCTCTTTGAATCTTCTTTATCATGCTAAGAGGAGCAGGAAAAAGCAAAAAATTTCAGAATTGCACCTTGCAATGTGGAGATATTACTGTTTGTGCATTTACAATATTCATTGATTTTTGCCATTGAAAAACGTCCAGAAATGTTTGAAGCTACTGACTGAATGAAAGGAGCTGGCATCTCACTCTCTTTGAATCTTCTTTATCATGCTAGGATTAGCAGGAAAAAGCAAAAAATTTCAGAATTGCACCTTGCAATGCGGAGAAATTACTGTTTGTGCATTTACAATATTCATTGATTTTTGCCATTGAAAAACATCATATTATTCATATACCAGAAATGTTTGAAGCTACTGACTGAATGAAAAGAGCTGGCATCTCACTCTCTTTGAATCTTCTTTATCATGCTAAGAGGAGCAGGAAAAAGCAAAAAATTTCAGAATTGCACCTTGCAATGTGGAGATATTACTGTTTGTGCATTTACAATATTCATTGATTTTTGCCATTGAAAAACGTCCAGAAATGTTTGAAGCTACTGACTGAATGAAAGGAGCTGGCATCTCACTCTCTTTGAATCTTCTTTATCATGCTAGGATTAGCAGGAAAAAGCAAAAAATTTCAGAATTGCACCTTGCAATGCGGAGAAATTACTGTTTGTGCATTTACAATATTCATTGATTTTTGCCATTGAAAAACGTCCAGAAATGTTTGAAGCTACTGACTGAAAGAAAGGAGCTGGCATCTCACTCTCTTTGAATCTTCTTTATCATGCTAGGATTAGCAGGAAAAAGCAAAAAATTTCAGAATTGCACCTTGCAATGCGGAGAAATTACTGTTTGTGCATTTACAATATTCATTGATTTTTGCCATTGAAAAACGTCCAGAAATGTTTGAAGCTACTGACTGAATGAAAGGAGCTGGCATCTCACTCTCTTTGAATCTTCTTTATCATGCTAGGATTAGCAGGAAAAAGCAAAAAATTTCAGAATTGCAACTTGCAATGTGGAGATATTACTGTTTGTGCATTTACAATATTCATTGATTTTTGCCATTGAAAAACGTCCAGAAATGTTTGAAGCTACTGACTGAATGAAAGGAGCTGGCATCTCACTCTCTTTGAATCTTCTTTATCATGCTAGGATTAGCAGGAAAAAGCAAAAAATTTCAGAATTGTACCTTGCAATGCGGAGAAATTACTGTTTGTGCATTTACAATATTCATTGATTTTTGCCATTGAAAAACATCATGTTATTCATATACCAGAAATGTTTGAAGCTACTGACTGAATGAAAAGAGCTGGCATCTCACTCTCTTTGAATCTTCTTTATCATGCTAAGAGGAGCAGGAAAAAGCAAAAAATTTCAGAATTGCACCTTGCAATGTTCAGATATTACTGTTTGTGCATTTACAATATTCATTGATTTTTGCCATTGAAAAACGTCCAGAAATGTTTGAAGCTACTGACTTAATGAAAGGAGCTGGCATCTCACTCTCTTTGAATCTTC
This sequence comes from Phyllobates terribilis, assembly GCF_046119375.1. Lineage (NCBI taxonomy): Eukaryota > Metazoa > Chordata > Amphibia > Anura > Dendrobatidae > Phyllobates > Phyllobates terribilis. Next base: position 780,007 of record NW_027363434.1, read on the forward strand.
TTTATCATGCTAGGATTAGCAGGAAAAAGCAAAAAATTTCAGAATTGCACCTTGCAATGTGGAGATATTACTGTTTGTGCATTTACAATATTCATTGATTTTTGCCATTGAAAAACGTCCAGAAATGTTTGAAGCTACTGACTGAATGAAAGGAGCTGGCATCTCACTCTCTTTGAATCTTCTTTATCATGCTAGGATTAGCAGGAAAAAGCAAAAAATTTCAGAATTGCACCTTGCAATGTGGAGATATTACTGTTTGTGCATTTACAATATTCATTGATTTTTGCCATTGAAAAACGTCCAGAAATGTTTGAAGCTACTGACTGAATGAAAGGAGCTGGCATCTCACTCTCTTTGAGTCTTCTTTATCATGCTAGGTTTAGCAGGAAAAAGCAAAAAATTTCAGAATTGCACCTTGCAATGTGGAGATATTACTGTTTGTGCATTTACAATATTCATTGATTTTTGCCATTGAAAAACGTCCAGAAATGTTTGAAGCTACTGACTGAATGAAAGGAGCTGGCATCTCACTCTCTTTGAATCTTCTTTATCATGCTAGGATTAGCAGGAAAAAGCAAAAAAATTCAGAATTGCACCTTGCAATGTGGAGATATTACTGTTTGTGCATTTACAATATTCATTGATTTTTGCCATTGAAAAACGTCCAGAAATGTTTGAAGCTACTGACTGAATGAAAGGAGCTGGCATCTCACTCTCTTTGAATCTTCTTTATCATGCTAAGAGGAGCAGGAAAAAGCAAAAAATTTCAGAATTCCACCTTGCAATGTGGAGATATTACTGTTTGTGCATTTACAATATTCATTGATTTTTGCCATTGAAAAACGTCCAGAAATGTTTGAAGCTACTGACAATGAAAGGAGCTGGCATCTCACTTTCTTTGAATCTTCTTTATCATGCTAGGATTAGCAGGAAAAAGCAAAAAATTTCAGAATTGCACCTTGCAATGCGGAGAAATTACTGTTTGTGCATTTACAATATTCATTGATTTTTGCCATTGAAAAACATCATGTTATTCATATACCAGAAATGTTTGAAGCTACTGACTGAATGAAAAGAGCTGGCATCTCACTCTCTTTGAATCTTCTTTATCATGCTAAGAGGAGCAGGAAAAAGCAAAAAATTTCAGAATTGCACCTTGCAATGTGGAGATATTACTGTTTGTGCATTTACAATATTCATTGATTTTTGCCATTGAAAAACGTCCAGAAATGTTTGAAGCTACTGACTGAATGAAAGGAGCTGGTATCTCACTCTCTTTGAATCTTCTTTATCATGCTAGGATTAGCAGGAAAAAGCAAAAAATTTCAGAATTGCACCTTGCAATGCGGAGAAATTACTGTTTGTGCATTTACAATATTCATTGATTTTTGCCATTGAAAAACATCATGTTATTCATATACCAGAAATGTTTGAAGCTACTGACTGAATGAAAAGAGCTGGCATCTCACTCTCTTTGAATCTTCTTTATCATGCTAATAGGAGCAGGAAAAAGCAAAAAATTTCAGAATTGCACCTTGCAATGTGGAGATATTACTGTTTGTGCATTTACAATATTCATTGATTTTTGCCATTGAAAAACGTCCAGAAATGTTTGAAGCTACTGACTGAATGAAAGGAGCTGGCATCTCACTCTCTTTGAATCTTCTTTATCATGCTAGGATTAGCAGGAAAAAGCAAAAAATTTCAGAATTGCACCTTGCAATGTGGAGATATTACTGTTTGTGCATTTACAATATTCATTGATTTTTGCCATTGAAAAACGTCCAGAAATGTTTGAAGCTACTGACTGAATGAAAGGAGCTGGCATCTCACTCTCTTTGAATCTTCTTTATCATGCTAGGATTAGCAGGAAAAAGCAAAAAATTTCAGAATTGCACCTTGCAATGCGGAGAAATTACTGCTTGTGCATTTACAATATTCATTGATTTTTGCCATTGAAAAACATCATGTTATTCATATACCAGAAATGTTTGAAGCTACTGACTGAATGAAAAGAGCTGGCATCTCACTCTCTTTGAATCTTCTTTATAATGCTAAGAGGAGCAGGAAAAAGAAAAAATTTCAGAATTGCACCTTGCAATGTGGAGATATTACTGTTTGTGCATTTACAATATTCATTGATTTTTGCCATTGAAAAACGTTCAGAAATGTTTGAAGCTACTGACTGAATGAAAGGAGCTGGCATCTCACTCTCTTTGAATCTTCTTTATCATGCTAGGATTAGCAGGAAAAAGCAAAAAATTTCAGAATTGCACCTTGCAATGTGGAGATATTACTGTTTGTGCATTTACAATATTCATTGATTTTTGCCATTGAAAAACGTCCAGAAATGTTTGAAGCTACTGACTGAATGAAAGGAGCTGGCATCTCACTCTCTTTGAATCTTCTTTATCATGCTAGGATTAGCAGGAAAAAGCAAAAAATTTCAGAATTGCACCTTGCAATGTGGAGATATTACTGTTTGTGCATTTACAATATTCATTGATTTTTGCCATTGAAAAACGTCCAGAAATGTTTGAAGCTACTGACTGAATGAAAGGAGCTGGCATCTCACTCTCTTTGAATCTTCTTTATCATGCTAGGATTAGCAGGAAAAAGCAAAAAATTTCAGAATTGCCCCTTGCAATGTGGAGATATTACTGTTTGTGCATTTACAATATTCATTGATTTTTGCCATTGAAAAACGTCCAGAAATGTTTGAAGCTACTGACTGAATGAAAGGAGCTGGCATCTCACTCTCTTTGAATCTTCTTTATCATGCTAGGTTTAGCAGGAAAAAGCAAAAAATTTCTGAATTGCACCTTGCAATTTGGAGATATTACTGTTTGTGCATTTACAATATTCATTGATTTTTGCCATTGAAAAACGTCCAGAAATGTTTGAAGCTACTGACTGAATGAAAGGAGCTGGCATCTCACTCTCTTTGAATCTTCTTTATCATGCTAGGATTAGCAGGAAAAAGCAAAAAATTTCAGAATTGCACCTTGCAATGCAGAGAAATTACTGTTTGTGCATTTACAATATTCATTGATTTTTGCCATTGAAAAACATCATGTTATTCATATACCAGAAATGTTTGAAGCTACTGACTGAATGAAAAGAGCTGGCATCTCACTCTCTTTGAATCTTCTTTATCATGCTAAGAGGAGAAGGAAAAAGCAAAAAATTGCAGAATTGCACCTTGCAATGTGGAGATATTACTGTTTGTGCATTTACAATATTCATTGATTTTTGCCATTGAAAAATGTCCAGAAATGTTTGAAGCTACTGACAATGAAAGGAGCTGGCATCTCACTTTCTTTGAATCTTCTTTATCATGCTAGGATTAGCAGGAAAAAGCAAAAAATTTCAGAATTGCACCTTGCAATGCGGAGAAATTACTGTTTGTGCATTTACAATATTCATTGATTTTTGCCATTGAAAAACATCATGTTATTCATATACCAGAAATGTTTGAAGCTACTGACTGAATGAAAAGAGCTGGCATCTCACTCTCTTTGAATCTTCTTTATCATGCTAAGAGGAGCAGGAAAAAGCAAAAAATTTCAGAATTGCACCTTGCAATGTGGAGATATTACTGTTTGTGCATTTACAATATTCATTGATTTTTGCCATTGAAAAACGTCCAGAAATGTTTGAAGCTACTGACTTAATGAAAGGAGCTGGCATCTCACTCTCTTTGAATCTTCTTTATCATGCTAGGATTAGCAGGAAAAAGCAAAAAATTTCAGAATTGCACCTTGCAATGTGGAGATATTACTGTTTGTGCATTTACAATATTCATTGATTTTTGAAATTGAAAAACGTCCAGAAATGTTTGAAGCTACTGACTGAATGAAAGGAGCTGGCATCTCACTCTCTTTGAATCTTCTTTATCATGCTAGGATTAGCAGGAAAAAGCAAAAAATTTCAGAATTGCACCTTGCAATGTGGAGATATTACTGTTTGTGCATTTACAATATTCATTGATTTTTGCCATTGAAAAACGTCCAGAAATGTTTGAAGCTACTAACTGAATGAAAGGAGCTGGCATCTCACTCTCTTTGAATCTTCTTTATCATGCTAGGTTTAGCAGGAAAAAGCAAAAAATTTCAGAATTGCACCTTGCAATGTGGAGATATTACTGTTTGTGAATTTACAATATTCATTGATTTTTGCCATTGAAAAACGTCCAGAAATGTTTGAAGCTACTGACTGAATGAAAGGAGCTGGCATCTCACTCTCTTTGAATCTTCTTTATCATGCTAGGATTAGCAGGAAAAAGCAAAAAAATTCAGAATTGCACCTTGCAATGTGGAGATATTACTGTTTGTGCATTTACAATATTCATTGATTTTTGCCATTGAAAAACGTCCAGAAATGTTTGAAGCTACTGACTGAATGAAAGGAGCTGGCATCTCACTCTCTTTGAATCTTCTTTATCATGCTAGGATTAGCAGGAAAAAGTAAAAATTTCAGAATTGCACCTTGCAATGCGGAGAAATTACTGTTTGTGCATTTACAATATTCATTGATTTTTGCCATTGAAAAACATCATGTTATTCATATACCAGAAATGTTTGAAGCTACTGACTGAATGAAAAGAGCTGGCATCTCACTCTCTTTGAATCTTCTTTATCATGCTAAGAGGAGCAGGAAAAAGCAAAAAATTTCAGAATTGCACCTTGCAATGTGGAGATATTACTGTTTGTGCATTTACAATATTCATTGATTTTTGCCATTGAAAAACATCCAGAAATGTTTGAAGCTACTGACAATGAAAGGAGCTGGCATCTCACTTTCTTTGAATCTTCTTTATCATGCTAGGATTAGCAGGAAAAAGCAAAAAATTTCAGAATTGCACCTTGCAATGCGGAGAAATTACTGTTTGTGCATTTACAATATTCATTGATTTTTGCCATTGAAAAACATCATGTTATTCATATACCAGAAATGTTTGAAGCTACTGACTGAATGAAAAGAGCTGGCATCTCACTCTCTTTGAATCTTCTTTATCATGCTAAGAGGAGCAGGAAAAAGCAAAAAATTTCAGAATTGCACCTTGCAATGTGGAGATATTACTGTTTGTGCATTTACAATATTCATTGATTTTTGCCATTGAAAAACGTCCAGAAATGTTTGAAGCTACTGACTTAATGAAAGGAGCTGGCATCTCACTCTCTTTGAATCTTCTTTATCATGCTAGGATTAGTAGGAAAAAGCAAAAAATTTCAGAATTGCACCTTGCAATGTGGAGATATTACTGTTTGTGCATTTACAATATTCATTGATTTTTTGCCATTGAAAAAGTCCAGAAATGTTTGAAGCTACTGACTGAATGAAAGGAGCTGGCATCTCACTCTCTTTGAATCTTCTTTATCATGCTAGGATTAGCAGGAAAAAGCAAAAAATTTCAGAATTGCACCTTGCAATGTGGAGATATTACTGTTTGTGCATTTACAATATTCATTGATTTTTGCCATTGAAAAACGTCCAGAAATGTTTGAAGCTACTGACTGAATGAAAGGAGCTGGCATCTCACTCTCTTTGAATCTTCTTTATCATGCTAGGTTTAGCAGGAAAAAGCAAAAAATTTCAGAATTGCACCTTGCAATGTGGAGATATTACTGTTTGTGCATTTACAATATTCATTGATTTTTGCCATTGAAAAACGTCCAGAAATGTTTGAAGCTACTGACTGAATGAAAGGAGCTGGCATATCACTCTCTATGAATCTTCTTTATCATGCTAGGATTAGCAGGAAAAAGCAAAAAAATTCAGAATTGCACCTTGCAATGTGGAGATATTACTGTTTGTGCATTTACAATATTCATTGATTTTTGCCATTGAAAAACGTCCAGAAATGTTTGAAGCTACTGACAATGAAAGGAGCTGGCATCTCACTTTCTTTGAATCTTCTTTATCATGCTAGGGTTAGCAGGAAAAAGCAAAAAATTTCAGAATTGCACCTTGCAATGCGGAGAAATTACTGTTTGTGCATTTACAATATTCATTGATTTTTGCCATTGAAAAACATCATGTTATTCATATACCAGAAATGTTTGAAGCTACTGACTGAATGAAAAGAGCTGGCATCTCACTCTCTTTGAATCTTCTTTATCATGCTAAGAGGAGCAGGAAAAAGCAAAAAATTTCAGAATTGCACCTTGCAATGTGGAGATATTACTGTTTGTGCATTTACAATATTCATTGATTTTTGCCATTGAAAAACGTCCAGAAATGTTTGAAGCTACTGACTGAATGAAAGGAGCTGGCATCTCACTCTCTTTGAATCTTCTTTATCATGCTAGGATTAGCAGGAAAAAGCAAAAAATTTCAGAATTGCGCCTTGCAATGCGCAGAAAGTACTGTTTGTGCATTTACAATATTCATTGATTTTTGCCATTGAAAAACATCATGTTATTCATATACCAGAAATGTTTGAAGCTACTGACTGAATGAAAAGAGCTGGCATCTCACTCTCTTTGAATCTTCTTTATCATGCTAAGAGGAGCAGGAAAAAGCAAAAAATTTCAGAATTGCACCTTGCAATGTGGAGATATTACTGTTTGTGCATTTACAATATTCATTGATTTTTGCCATTGAAAAACGTCCAGAAATGTTTGAAGCTACTGACTGAATGAAAGGAGCTGGCATCTCACTCTCTTTGAATCTTCTTTATCATGCTAGGATTAGCAGGAAAAAGCAAAAAATTTCAGAATTGCACCTTGCAATGTGGAGATATTACTGTTTGTGCATTTACAATATTCATTGATTTTTGCCATTGAAAAACGTCCAGAAATGTTTGAAGCTACTGACTGAATGAAAGGAGCTGGCATCTCACTCTCTTTGAGTCTTCTTTATCATGCTAGGTTTAGCAGGAAAAAGCAAAAAATTTCAGAATTGCACCTTGCAATGTGGAGATATTACTGTTTGTGCATTTACAATATTCATTGATTTTTGCCATTGAAAAACGTCCAGAAATGTTTGAAGCTACTGACTGAATGAAAGGAGCTGGCATCTCACTCTCTTTGAATCTTCTTTATCATGCTAGGATTAGCAGGAAAAAGCAAAAAAATTCAGAATTGCACCTTGCAATGTGGAGATATTACTGTTTGTGCATTTACAATATTCATTGATTTTTGCCATTGAAAAACGTCCAGAAATGTTTGAAGCTACTGACTGAATGAAAGGAGCTGGCATCTCACTCTCTTTGAATCTTCTTTACCATGCTAGGATTAGCAGGAAAAATCAAAAAATTTCAGAATTGCACCTTGCAATGTGGAGATATTACTGTTTGTGCATTTACAATATTCATTGATTTTTGCCATTGAAAAACGTCCAGAAATGTTTGAAGCTACTGACTGAATGAAAGGAGCTGGCATCTCACTCTCTTTGAATCTTCTTTATCATGCTAGGATTAGCAGGAAAAAGCAAAAAATTTCAGAATTGCACCTTGCAATGCGGAGAAATTACTGTTTGTGCATTTACAATATTCATTGATTTTTGCCATTGAAAAACATCATGTTATTCATATACCAGAAATGTTTGAAGCTACTGACTGAATGAAAAGAGCTGGCATCTCACTCTCATTGAATCTTCTTTATCATGCTAAGAGGAGCAGGAAAAAGCAAAAAATTTCAGAATTCCACCTTGCAATGTGGAGATATTACTGTTTGTGCATTTACAATATTCATTGATTTTTGCCATTGAAAAACGTCCAGAAATGTTTGAAGCTACTGACAATGAAAGGAGCTGGCATCTCACTTTCTATGAATCTTCTTTATCATGCTAGGATTAGCAGGAAAAAGCAAAAAATTTCAGAATTGCACCTTGCAATGCGGAGAAATTACTGTTTGTGCATTTACAATATTCATTGATTTTTGCCATTGAAAAACATCATGTTATTCATATACCAGAAATGTTTGAAGCTACTGACTGAATGAAAAGAGCTGGCATCTCACTCTCTTTGAATCTTCTTTATCATGCTAAGAGGAGCAGGAAAAAGCAAAAAATTTCAGAATTGCACCTTGCAATGTGGAGATATTACTGTTTGTGCATTTACAATATTCATTGATTTTTGCCATTGAAAAACGTCCAGAAATGTTTGAAGCTACTGACTGAATGAAAGGAGCTGGCATCTCACTCTCTTTGAATCTTCTTTATCATGCTAGGATTAGCAGGATAAAGCAAAAAATTTCAGAATTGCAATTTGCAATGCGGAGAAATTACTGTTTGTGCATTTACAATATTCATTGATTTTTGCCATTGAAAAACATCATGTTATTCATATACCAGAAATGTTTGAAGCTACTGACTGAATGAAAAGAGCTGGCATCTCACTCTCTTTGAATCTTCTTTATCATGCTAAGAGGAGCAGGAAAAAGCAAAAAATTTCAGAATTGCACCTTGCAATGTGGAGATATTACTGTTTGTGCATTTACAATATTCATTGATTTTTGCCATTGAAAAACGTCCAGAAATGTTTGAAGCTACTGACTGAATGAAAGGAGCTGGCATCTCACTCTCTTTGAATCTTCTTTATCATGCTAGGATTAGCAGGAAAAAGCAAAAAATTTCAGAATTGCACCTTGCAATGTGGAGATATTACTGTTTGTGCATTTACAATATTCATTGATTTTTGCCATTGAAAAACGTCCAGAAATGTTTGAAGCTACTGACTGAATGAAAGGAGCTGGCATCTCACTCTCTTTGAATCTTCTTTATCATGCTAGGATTAGCAGGAAAAAGCAAAAAATTTCAGAATTGCACCTTGCAATGCGGAGAAATTACTGCTTGTGCATTTACAATATTCATTGATTTTTGCCATTGAAAAACATCATGTTATTCATATACCAGAAATGTTTGAAGCTACTGACTGAATGAAAAGAGCTGGCATCTCACTCTCTTTGAATCTTCTTTATAATGCTAAGAGGAGCAGGAAAAAGAAAAAATTTCAGAATTGCACCTTGCAATGTGGAGATATTACTGTTTGTGCATTTACAATATTCATTGATTTTTGCCATTGAAAAACGTCCAGAAATGTTTGAAGCTACTGACTGAATGAAAGGAGCTGGCATCTCACTCTCTTTGAATCTTCTTTATCATGCTAGGATTAGCAGGAAAAAGCAAAAAATTTCAGAATTGCACCTTGCAATGTGGAGATATTACTATTTGTGCATTTACAATATTCATTGATTTTTGCCATTGAAAAACGTCCAGAAATGTTTGAAGCTACTGACTGAATGAAAGGAGCTGGCATCTCACTCTCTTTGAATCTTCTTTATCATGCTAGGATTAGCAGGAAAAAGCAAAAAATTTCAGAATTGCACCTTGCAATGTGGAGATATTACTGTTTGTGCATTTACAATATTCATTGATTTTTGCCATTGAAAAACGTCCAGAAATGTTTGAAGCTACTGACTGAATGAAAGGAGCTGGCATCTCACTCTCTTTGAATCTTCTTTATCATGCTAGGATTAGCAGGAAAAAGCAAAAAATTTCAGAATTGCACCTTGCAATGTGGAGATATTACTGTTTGTGCATTTACATTATTCATTGATTTTTGCCATTGAAAAACGTCCAGAAATGTTTGAAGCTACTGACTGAATGAAAGGAGCTGGCATCTCACTCTCTTTGAATCTTCTTTATCATGCTAGGTTTAGCAGGAAAAAGGAAAAAATTTCAGAATTGCACCTTGCAATGTGGAAATATTACTGTTTGTGCATTTACAATATTCATTGATTTTTGCCATTGAAAAACGTCCAGAAATGTTTGAAGCTACTGACTGAATGAAAGGAGCTGGCATCTCACTCTCTTTGAATCTTCTTTATCATGCTAGGATTAGCAGGAAAAAGCAAAAAATTTCAGAATTGCACCTTGCAATGCGGAGAAATTACTGTTTGTGCATTTACAATATTCATTGATTTTTGCCATTGAAAAACGTCCAGAAATGTTTGAAGCTACTGACTGAAAGAAAGGAGCTGGCATCTCACTCTCTTTGAATCTTCTTTATCATGCTAGGATTAGCAGGAAAAAGCAAAAAATTTCAGAATTGCACCTTGCAATGCGGAGAAATTACTGTTTGTGCATTTACAATATTCATTGATTTTTGCCATTGAAAAACGTCCAGAAATGTTTGAAGCTACTGACTGAATGAAAGGAGCTGGCATCTCACTCTCTTTGAATCTTCTTTATCATGCTAGGATTAGCAGGAAAAAGCAAAAAATTTCAGAATTGCACCTTGCAATGTGGAGATATTACTGTTTGTGCATTTACAACATTCATTGATTTTTGCCATTGAAAAACGTCCAGAAATGTTTGAAGCTACTGACTGAATGAAAGGAGCTGGCATCTCACTCTCTTTGAATCTTCTTTATCATGCTAGGATTAGCAGGAAAAAGCAAAAAATTTCAGAATTGCACCTTGCAATGCGGAGAAATTACTGTTTGTGCATTTACAATATTCATTGATTTTTGCCATTGAAAAACATCATGTTATTCATATACCAGAAATGTTTGAAGCTACTGACTGAATGAAAAGAGCTGGCATCTCACTCTCTTTGAATCTTATTTATCATGCTAAGAGGAGCAGGAAAAAGCAAAAAATTTCAGAATTGCACCTTGCAATGTGGAGATATTACTGTTTGTGCATTTACAATATTCATTGATTTTTGCCATTGAAAAACGTCCAGAAATGTTTGAAGCTACTGACTTAATGAAAGGAGCTGGCATCTCACTCTCTTTGAATCTTCTTTATCATGCTAGGATTAGCAGGAAAAAGCAAAAAATTTCAGAATTGCACCTTGCAATGTGGAGATATTACTGTTTGTGCATTTACAATATTCATTGATTTTTGCCATTGAAAAACGTCCAGAAATGTTTGAACCTACTGACTGAATGAAAGGAGCTGGCATCTCACTCTCTTTGAATCTTCTTTATCATGCTAGGATTAGCAGGAAAAAGCAAAAAATTTCAGAATTGCACCTTGCAATGTGGAGATATTACTGTTTGTACATTTACAATATTCATTGATTTTTGCCATTGAAAAACGTCCAGAAATGTTTGAAGCTACTGACTGAATGAAAGGAGCTGGCATCTCACTCTCTTTGAGTCTTCTTTATCATGCTAGCTTTAGCAGGAAAAAGCAAAAAATTTCAGAATTGCACCTTGCAATGTGGAGATATTACTGTTTGTGCATTTACAATATTCATTGATTTTTGCCATTGAAAAACGTCCAGAAATGTTTGAAGCTACTGACTGAATGAAAGGAGCTGGCATCTCACTCTCTTTGAATCTTCTTTATCATGCTAGGATTTGCAGGAAAAAGCAAAAAAATTCAGAATTGCACCTTGCAATGTGGAGATATTACTGTTTGTGCATTTACAATATTCATTGATTTTTGCCATTGAAAAACGTCCAGAAATGTTTGAAGCTACTGACTGAATGAAAGGAGCTGGCATCTCACTCTCTTTGAATCTTCTTTATCATGCTAGGATTAGCAGGAAAAAGCAAAAAATTTCAGAATTGCACCTTGCAATGTGGAGATATTACTGTTTGTGCATTTACAATATTCATTGATTTTTGCCATTGAAAAACGTCCAGAAATGTTTGAAGCTACTGACTGAATGAAAGGAGCTGGCATCTCACTCTCTTTGAATCTTCTTTATCATGCTAGGATTAGCAGGAAAAAGCAAAAAATTTCAGAATTGCACCTTGCAATGCGGAGAAATTACTGTTTGTGCATTTACAATATTCATTGATTTTTGCCATTGAAAAACATCATGTTATTCATATACCAGAAATGTTTGAAGCTACTGACTGAATGAAAATAGCTGGCATCTCACTCTCTTTGAATCTTCTTTATCATGCTAAGAGGAGCAGGAAAAAGCAAAAAATTTCAGAATTGCACCTTGCAATGTGGAGATATTACTGTTTGTGCATTTACAATATTCATTGATTTTTGCCATTGAAAAACGTCCAGAAATGTTTGAAGCTACTGACAATGAAAGGAGCTGGCATCTCACTCTCTTTGAATCTTCTTTATCATGCTAGGATTAGTAGGAAAAAGCAAAAAATTTCAGAATTGCACCTTGCAATGCGGAGAAATTACTGTTTGTGCATTTACAATACTCATTGATTTTTGCCATTGAAAAACGTCCAGAAATGTTTGAAGCTACTGACTGAATGAAAGGAGTTGGCATCTCACTCTCTTTGAATCTTCTTTATCATGCTAGGATTAGCAGGAAAAAGCAAAAAATTTCAGAATTGCACCTTGCAATGCGGAGAAATTACTGTTTGTGCATTTACAATATTCATTGATTTTTGCCATTGAAAAACGTCCAGAAATGTTTGAAGCTACTGACTGAATGAAAGGAGCTGGCATCTCACTCTCTTTGAATCTTCTTTATCATGCTAGGATTAGCAGGAAAAAGCAAAAAATTTCAGAATTGCACCTTGCAATGCGGAGAAATTACTGTTTGTGCATTTACAATATTCATTGATTTTTGCCATTGAAAAACGTCCAGAAATGTTTGAAGCTACTGACTGAATGAAAGGAGCTGGCATCTCACTCTCTTTGAATCTTCTTTATCATGCTAGGATTAGCAGGAAAAAGCAAAAAATTTCAGAATTGCACCTTGCAATGCCGAGAAATTACTGTTTGTGCATTTACAATATTCATTGATTTTTGCCATTGAAAAACGTCCAGAAATGTTTGAAGCTACTGACTGAATGAAAGGAGCTGGCATCTCACTCTCTTTGAATCTTCTTTATCATGCTAGCATTAGCAGGAAAAAGCAAAAAATTTCAGAATTGCACCTTGCAATGTGGAGATATTACTGTTTGTGCATTTACAATATTCATTGATTTTTGCCATTGAAAAACGTCCAGAAATGTTTGAAGCTACTGACTGAATGAAAGGAGCTGGCATCTCACTCTCTTTGAATCTTCTTTATCATGCTAGCATTAGCAGGAAAAAGCAAAAAATTTCAGAATTGCACCTTGCAATGTGGAGATATTACTGTTTGTGCATTTACAATATTCATTGATTTTTGCCATTGAAAAACGTCCAGAAATGTTTGAAGCTACTGACTGAATGAAAGGAGCTGGCATCTCACTCTCTTTGAATCTTCTTTATCATGCTAGGATTAGCAGGAAAAATCAAAAAATTTCAGAATTGCACCTTGCAATGTGGAGATATTACTGTTTGTGCATTTACAATATTCATTGATTTTTGCCATTGAAAAACGTCCAGAAATGTTTGAAGCTACTGACTGAATGAAAGGAGCTGGCATCTCACTCTCTTTGAATCTTCTTTATCATGCTAGGATTAGCAGGAAAAAGCAAAAAATTTCAGAATTGCACCTTGCAATGCGGAGAAATTACTGTTTGTGCATTTACAATATTCATTGATTTTTGCCATTGAAAAACATCATGTTATTCATATACCAGAAATGTTTGAAGCTACTGACTGAATGAAAAGAGCTGGCATCTCACTCTCATTGAATCTTCTTTATCATGCTAAGAGGAGCAGGAAAAAGCAAAAAATTTCAGAATTCCACCTTGCAATGTGGAGATATTACTGTTTGTGCATTTACAATATTCATTGATTTTTGCCATTGAAAAACGTCCAGAAATGTTTGAAGCTACTGACAATGAAAGGAGCTGGCATCTCACTTTCTTTGAATCTTCTTTATCATGCTAGGATTAGCAGGAAAAAGCAAAAAATTTCAGAATTGCACCTTGCAATGCGGAGAAATTACTGTTTGTGCATTTACAATATTCATTGATTTTTGCCATTGAAAAACATCATGTTATTCATATACCAGAAATGTTTGAAGCTACTGACTGAATGAAAAGAGCTGGCATCTCACTCTCTTTGAATCTTCTTTATCATGCTAAGAGGAGCAGGAAAAAGCAAAAAATTTCAGAATTGCACCTTGAAATGTGGAGATATTACTGTTTGTGCATTTACAATATTCATTGATTTTTGCCATTGAAAAACGTCCAGAAATGTTTGAAGCTACTGACTGAATGAAAGGAGCTGGCATCTCACTCTCTTTGAATCTTCTTTATCATGCTAGGATTAGCAGGAAAAAGCAAAAAATTTCAGAATTGCAATTTGCAATGCGGAGAAATTACTGTTTGTGCATTTACAATATTCATTGATTTTTGCCATTGAAAAACATCATGTTATTCATATACCAGAAATGTTTGAAGCTACTGACTGAATGAAAAGAGCTGGCATCTCACTCTCTTTGAATCTTCTTTATCATGCTAAGAGGAGCAGGAAAAAGCAAAAAATTTCAGAATTGCACCTTGCAATGTGGAGATATTACTGTTTGTGCATTTACAATATTCATTGATTTTTGCCATTGAAAAACGTCCAGAAATGTTTGAAGCTACTGACTGAATGAAAGGAGCTGGCATCTCACTCTCTTTGAATCTTCTTTATCATGCTAGGATTAGCAGGAAAAAGCAAAAAATTTCAGAATTGCACCTTGCAATGTGGAGATATTACTGTTTGTGCATTTACAATATTCATTGATTTTTGCCATTGAAAAACGTCCAGAAATGTTTGAAGCTACTGACTGAATGAAAGGAGCTGGCATCTCACTCTCTTTGAATCTTCTTTATCATGCTAGGATTAGCAGGAAAAAGCAAAAAATTTCAGAATTGCACCTTGCAATGCGGAGAAATTACTGCTTGTGCATTTACAATATTCATTGATTTTTGCCATTGAAAAACATCATGTTATTCATATACCAGAAATGTTTGAAGCTACTGACTGAATGAAAAGAGCTGGCATCTCACTCTCTTTGAATCTTCTTTATAATGCTAAGAGGAGCAGGAAAAAGAAAAAATTTCAGAATTGCACCTTGCAATGTGGAGATATTACTGTTTGTGCATTTACAATATTCATTGATTTTTGCCATTGAAAAACGTCCAGAAATGTTTGAAGCTACTGACTGAATGAAAGGAGCTGGCATCTCACTCTCTTTGAATCTTCTTTATCATGCTAGGATTAGCAGGAAAAAGCAAAAAATTTCAGAATTGCACCTTGCAATGTGGAGATATTACTGTTTGTGCATTTACAATATTCATTGATTTTTGCCATTGAAAAACGTCCAGAAATGTTTGAAGCTACTGACTGAATGAAAGGAGCTGGCATCTCACTCTCTTTGAATCTTCTTTATCATGCTAGGATTAGCAGGAAAAAGCAAAAAATTTCAGAATTGCACCTTGCAATGTGGAGATATTACTGTTTGTGCATTTACAATATTCATTGATTTTTGCCATTGAAAAACGTCCAGAAATGTTTGAAGCTACTGACTGAATGAAAGGAGCTGGCATCTCACTCTCTTTGAATCTTCTTTATCATGCTAGGATTAGCAGGAAAAAGCAAAAAATTTCAGAATTGCACCTTGCAATGTGGAGATATTACTGTTTGTGCATTTACATTATTCATTGATTTTTGCCATTGAAAAACGTCCAGAAATGTTTGAAGCTACTGACTGAATGAAAGGAGCTGGCATCTCACTCTCTTTGAATCTTCTTTATCATGCTAGGTTTAGCAGGAAAAAGCAAAAAATTTCAGAATTGCACCTTGCAATGTGGAAATATTACTGTTTGTGCATTTACAATATTCATTGATTTTTGCCATTGAAAAACGTCCAGAAATGTTTGAAGCTACTGACTGAATGAAAGGAGCTGGCATCTCACTCTCTTTGAGTCTTCTTTATCATGCTAGGATTAGCAGGAAAAAGCAAAAAATTTCAGAATTGCACCTTGCAATGCGGAGAAATTACTGTTTGTGCATTTACAATATTCATTGATTTTTGCCATTGAAAAACGTCCAGAAATGTTTGAAGCTACTGACTGAAAGAAAGGAGCTGGCATCTCACTCTCTTTGAATCTTCTTTATCATGCTAGGATTAGCAGGAAAAAGCAAAAAATTTCAGAATTGCACCTTGCAATGCGGAGAAATTACTGTTTGTGCATTTACAATATTCATTGATTTTTGCCATTGAAAAACATCATGTTATTCATATACCAGAAATGTTTGAAGCTACTGACTGAATGAAAAGAGCTGGCATCTCACTCTCTTTGAATCTTATTTATCATGCTAAGAGGAGCAGGAAAAAGCAAAAAATTTCAGAATTGCACCTTGCAGTGTGGAGATATTACTGTTTGTGCATTTACAATATTCATTGATTTTTGCCATTGAAAAACGTCCAGAAATGTTTGAAGCTACTGACTTAATGAAAGGAGCTGGCATCTCACTCTCTTTGAATCTTCTTTATCATGCTAGGATTAGCAGGAAAAAGCAAAAAATTTCAGAATTGCACCTTGCAATGTGGAGATATTACTGTTTGTGCATTTACAATATTCATTGATTTTTGCCATTGAAAAACGTCCAGAAATGTTTGAACCTACTGACTGAATGAAAGGAGCTGGCATCTCACTCTCTTTGAATCTTCTTTATCATGCTAGGATTAGCAGGAAAAAGCAAAAAATTTCAGAATTGCACCTTGCAATGTGGAGATATTACTGTTTGTACATTTACAATATTCATTGATTTTTGCCATTGAAAAACGTCCAGAAATGTTTGAAGCTACTGACTGAATGAAAGGAGCTGGCATCTCACTCTCTTTGAGTCTTCTTTATCATGCTAGCTTTAGCAGGAAAAAGCAAAAAATTTCAGAATTGCACCTTGCAATGTGGAGATATTACTGTTTGTGCATTTACAATATTCATTGATTTTTGCCATTGAAAAACGTCCAGAAATGTTTGAAGCTACTGACTGAATGAAAGGAGCTGGCATCTCACTCTCTTTGAATCTTCTTTATCATGCTAGGATTTGCAGGAAAAAGCAAAAAAATTCAGAATTGCACCTTGCAATGTGGAGATATTACTGTTTGTGCATTTACAATATTCATTGATTTTTGCCATTGAAAAACGTCCAGAAATGTTTGAAGCTACTGACTGAATGAAAGGAGCTGGCATCTCACTCTCTTTGAATCTTCTTTATCATGCTATGATTAGCAGGAAAAAGCAAAAAATTTCAGAATTGCACCTTGCAATGTGGAGATATTACTGTTTGTGCATTTACAATATTCATTGATTTTTGCCATTGAAAAACGTCCAGAAATGTTTGAAGCTACTGACTGAATGAAAGGAGCTGGCATCTCACTCTCTTTGAATCTTCTTTATCATGCTAGGATTAGCAGGAAAAAGCAAAAAATTTCAGAATTGCACCTTGCAATGCGGAGAAATTACTGTTTGTGCATTTACAATATTCATTGATTTTTGCCATTGAAAAACGTCCAGAAATGTTTGAAGCTACTGACTGAATGAAAGGAGCTGGCATCTCACTCTCTTTGAATCTTCTTTATCATGCTAGGATTAGCAGGAAAAAGCAAAAAATTTCAGAATTGCACCTTGCAATGCGGAGAAATTACTGTTTGTGCATTTACAATATTCATTGATTTTTGCCATTGAAAAACGTCCAGAAATGTTTGAAGCTACTGACTGAATGAAAGGAGCTGGCATCTCACTCTCTTTGAATCTTCTTTATCATGCTAGGATTAGCAGGAAAAAGCAAAAAATTTCAGAATTGCACCTTGCAATGCCGAGAAATTACTGTTTGTGCATTTACAATATTCATTGATTTTTGCCATTGAAAAACGTCCAGAAATGTTTGAAGCTACTGACTGAATGAAAGGAGCTGGCATCTCACTCTCTTTGAATCTTCTTTATCATGCTAGCATTAGCAGGAAAAAGCAAAAAATTTCAGAATTGCACCTTGCAATGTGGAGATATTACTGTTTGTGCATTTACAATATTCATTGATTTTTGCCATTGAAAAACGTCCAGAAATGTTTGAAGCTACTGACTGAATGAAAGGAGCTGGCATCTCACTCTCTTTGAATCTTCTTTATCATGCTAGGATTAGCAGGAAAAAGCAAAAAATTTCAGAATTGCATCTTGCAATGCGGAGAAATTACTGTTTGTGCATTTACAATATTCATTGATTTTTGCCATTGAAAAACATCATGTTATTCATATAACAGAAATGTTTGAAGCTACTGACTGAATGAAAAGAGCTGGCATCTCACTCTCTTTGAATCTTCTTTATCATGCTAAGAGGAGCAGGAAAAAGCAAAAAATTTCAGAATTGCACCTTGCAATGTGGAGATATTACTGTTTGTGCATTTACAATATTCATTGATTTTTGCCATTGAAAAACGTCCAGAAATGTTTGAAGCTACTGACTGAAAGAAAGGAGCTGGCATCTCACTCTCTTTGAATCTTCTTTATCATGCTAGGATTAGCAGGAAAAAGCAAAAAATTTCAGAATTGCACCTTGCAATGCGGAGAAATTACTGTTTGTGCATTTACAATATTCATTGATTTTTGCCATTGAAAAACGTCCAGAAATGTTTGAAGCTACTGACTGAATGAAAGGAGCTGGCATCTCACTCTCTTTGAATCTTCTTTATCATGCTAGGATTAGCAGGAAAAAGCAAAAAATTTCAGAATTGCACCTTGCAATGTGGAGATATTACTGTTTGTGCATTTACAATATTCATTGATTTTTGCCATTGAAAAACGTCCAGAAATGTTTGAAGCTACTGACTGAATGAAAGGAGCTGGCATCTCACTCTCTTTGAATCTTCTTTATCATGCTAGGATTAGCAGGAAAAAGCAAAAAATTTCAGAATTGCACCTTGCAATGCGGAGAAATTACTGTTTGTGCATTTACAATATTCATTGATTTTTGCCATTGAAAAACATCATGTTATTCATATACCAGAAATGTTTGAAGCTACTGACTGAATGAAAAGAGCTGGCATCTCACTCTCTTTGAATCTTCTTTATCATGCTAAGAGGAGCAGGAAAAAGCAAAAAATTTCAGAATTGCACCTTGCAATGTGGAGATATTACTGTTTGTGCATTTACAATATTCATTGATTTTTGCCATTGAAAAACGTCCAGAAATGTTTGAAGCTACTGACTTAATGAAAGGAGCTGGCATCTCACTCTCTTTGAATCTTCTTTATCATGCTAGGATTAGCAGGAAAAAGCAAAAAATTTCAGAATTGCACCTTGCAATGTGGAGATATTACTGTTTGTGCATTTACAATATTCATTGATTTTTGCCATTGAAAAACGTCCAGAAATGTTTGAAGCTACTGACTGAATGAAAGGAGCTGGCATCTCACTCTCTTTGAATCTTCTTTATCATGCTAAGAGGAGCAGGAAAAAGCAAAAAATTTCAGAATTGCACCTTGCAATGTGGAGATATTACTGTTTGTGCATTTACAATATTCATTGATTTTTGCCATTGAAAAACGTCCAGAAATGTTTGAAGCTACTGACTTAATGAAAGGAGCTGGCATCTCACTCTCTTTGAATCTTCTTTATCATGCTAGGATTAGCAGGAAAAAGCAAAAAATTTCAGAATTGCACCTTGCAATGTGGAGATATTACTGTTTGTGCATTTACAATATTCATTGATTTTTGCCATTGAAAAACGTCCAGAAATGTTTGAAGCTACTGACTGAATGAAAGGAGCTGGCATCTCACTCTCTTTGAATCTTCTTTATCATGCTAGGATTAGCAGGAAAAAGCAAAAAATTTCAGAATTGCACCTTGCAATGTGGAGATATTACTGTTTGTGCATTTACAATATTCATTGATTTTTGCCATTGAAAAACGTCCAGAAATGTTTGAAGCTACTGACTGAATGAAAGGAGCTGGCATCTCACTCTCTTTGAATCTTCTTTATCATGCTAGGTTTAGCAGGAAAAAGCAAAAAATTTCAGAATTGCACCTTGCAATGTGGAGATATTACTGTTTGTGCATTTACAATATTCATTGATTTTTGCCATTGAAAAACGTCCAGAAATGTTTGAAGCTACTGACTGAATGAAAGGAGCTGGCATCTCACTCTCTTTGAATCTTCTTTATCATGCTAGGATTAGCAGGAAAAAGCAAAAAAATTCAGAATTGCACCTTGCAATGTGGAGATATTAATGTTTGTGCATTTACAATATTCATTGATTTTTGCCATTGAAAAACGTCCAGAAATGTTTGAAGCTACTGACTGAATGAAAGGAGCTGGCATCTCACTCTCTTTGAATCTTCTTTATCATGCTAGGGTTAGCAGGAAAAAGCAAAAAATTTCAGAATTGCACCTTGCAATGCGGAGAAATTACTGTTTGTGCATTTACAATATTCATTGATTTTTGCCATTGAAAAACATCATGTTATTCATATACCAGAAATGTTTGAAGCTACTGACTGAATGAAAAGAGCTGGCATCTCACTCTCTTTGAATCTTCTTTATCATGCTAAGAGGAGCAGGAAAAAGCAAAAAATTTCAGAATTGCACCTTGCAATGTGGAGATATTACTGTTTGTGCATTTACAATATTCATTGATTTTTGCCATTGAAAAACGTCCAGAAATGTTTGAAGCTACTGACTTAATGAAAGGAGCTGGCATCTCACTCTCTTTGAATCTTCTTTATCATGCTAGGATTAGTAGGAAAAAGCAAAAAATTTCAGAATTGCACCTTGCAATGTGGAGATATTACTGTTTGTGCATTTACAATATTCATTGATTTTTTGCCATTGAAAAAGTCCAGAAATGTTTGAAGCTACTGACTGAATGAAAGGAGCTGGCATCTCACTCTCTTTGAATCTTCTTTATCATGCTAGGATTAGCAGGAAAAAGCAAAAAATTTCAGAATTGCACCTTGCAATGTGGAGATATTACTGTTTGTGCATTTACAATATTCATTGATTTTTGCCATTGAAAAACGTCCAGAAATGTTTGAAGCTACTGACTGAATGAAAGGAGCTGGCATCTCACTCTCTTTGAATCTTCTTTATCATGCTAGGTTTAGCAGGAAAAAGCAAAAAATTTCAGAATTGCACCTTGCAATGTGGAGATATTACTGTTTGTGCATTTACAATATTCATTGATTTTTGCCATTGAAAAACGTCCAGAAATGTTTGAAGCTACTGACAATGAAAGGAGCTGGCATCTCACTTTCTTTGAATCTTCTTTATCATGCTAGGGTTAGCAGGAAAAAGCAAAAAATTTCAGAATTGCACCTTGCAATGCGGAGAAATTACTGTTTGTGCATTTACAATATTCATTGATTTTTGCCATTGAAAAACATCATGTTATTCATATACCAGAAATGTTTGAAGCTACTGACTGAATGAAAAGAGCTGGCATCTCACTCTCTTTGAATCTTCTTTATCATGCTAAGAGGAGCAGGAAAAAGCAAAAAATTTCAGAATTGCACCTTGCAAGGTGGAGATATTACTGTTTGTGCATTTACAATATTCATTGATTTTTGCCATTGAAAAACGTCCAGAAATGTTTGAAGCTACTGACTGAATGAAAGGAGCTGGCATCTCACTCTCTTTGAATCTTCTTTATCATGCTAGGATTAGCAGGAAAAAGCAAAAAATTTCAGAATTGCGCCTTGCAATGCGGAGAAAGTACTGTTTGTGCATTTACAATATTCATTGATTTTTGCCATTGAAAAACATCATGTTATTCATATACCAGAAATGTTTGAAGCTACTGACTGAATGAAAAGAGCTGGCATCTCACTCTCTTTGAATCTTCTTTATCATGCTAAGAGGAGCAGGAAAAAGCAAAAAATTTCAGAATTGCACCTTGCAATGTGGAGATATTACTGTTTGTGCATTTACAATATTCATTGATTTTTGCCATTGAAAAACGTCCAGAAATGTTTGAAGCTACTGACTGAATGAAAGGAGCTGGCATCTCACTCTCTTTGAATCTTCTTTATCATGCTAGGATTAGCAGGAAAAAGCAAAAAATTTCAGAATTGCACCTTGCAATGTGGAGATATTACTGTTTGTGCATTTACAATATTCATTGATTTTTGCCATTGAAAAACGTCCAGAAATGTTTGAAGCTACTGACTGAATGAAAGGAGCTGGCATCTCACTCTCTTTGAGTCTTCTTTATCATGCTAGGTTTAGCAGGAAAAAGCAAAAAATTTCAGAATTGCACCTTGCAATGTGGAGATATTACTGTTTGTGCATTTACAATATTCATTGATTTTTGCCATTGAAAAACGTCCAGAAATGTTTGAAGCTACTGACTGAATGAAAGGAGCTGGCATCTCACTCTCTTTGAATCTTCTTTATCATGCTAGGATTAGCAGGAAAAAGCAAAAAAATTCAGAATTGCACCTTGCAATGTGGAGATATTACTGTTTGTGCATTTACAATATTCATTGATTTTTGCCATTGAAAAACGTCCAGAAATGTTTGAAGCTACTGACTGAATGAAAGGAGCTGGCATCTCACTCTCTTTGAATCTTCTTTATCATGCTAGGATTAGCAGGAAAAAGCAAAAAATTTCAGAATTGCACCTTGCAATGTGGAGATATTACTGTTTGTGCATTTACAATATTCATTGATTTTTGCCATTGAAAAACGTCCAGAAATGTTTGAAGCTACTGACTGAATGAAAGGAGCTGGCATCTCACTCTCTTTGAATCTTCTTTATCATGCTAGGATTAGCAGGAAAAAGCAAAAAATTTCAGAATTGCACCTTGCAATGCGGAGAAATTACTGTTTGTGCATTTACAATATTCATTGATTTTTGCCATTGAAAAACATCATGTTATTCATATACCAGAAATGTTTGAAGCTACTGACTGAATGAAAAGAGCTGGCATCTCACTCTCATTGAATCTTCTTTATCATGCTAAGAGGAGCAGGAAAAAGCAAAAAATTTCAGAATTCCACCTTGCAATGTGGAGATATTACTGTTTGTGCATTTACAATATTCATTGATTTTTGCCATTGAAAAACGTCCAGAAATGTTTGAAGCTACTGACAATGAAAGGAGCTGGCATCTCACTTTCTTTGAATCTTCTTTATCATGCTAGGATTAGCAGGAAAAAGCAAAAAATTTCAGAATTGCACCTTGCAATGCGGAGAAATTACTGTTTGTGCATTTACAATATTCATTGATTTTTGCCATTGAAAAACATCATGTTATTCATATACCAGAAATGTTTGAAGCTACTGACTGAATGAAAAGAGCTGGCATCTCACTCTCTTTGAATCTTCTTTATCATGCTAAGAGGAGCAGGAAAAAGCAAAAAATTTCAGAATTGCACCTTGCAATGTGGAGATATTACTGTTTGTGCATTTACAATATTCATTGATTTTTGCCATTGAAAAACGTCCAGAAATGTTTGAAGCTACTGACTGAATGAAAGGAGCTGGCATCTCACTCTCTTTGAATCTTCTTTATCATGCTAGGATTAGCAGGAAAAAGCAAAAAATTTCAGAATTGCAATTTGCAATGCGGAGAAATTACTGTTTGTGCATTTACAATATTCATTGATTTTTGCCATTGAAAAACATCATGTTATTCATATACCAGAAATGTTTGAAGCTACTGACTGAATGAAAAGAGCTGGCATCTCACTCTCTTTGAATCTTCTTTATCATGCTAAGAGGAGCAGGAAAAAGCAAAAAATTTCAGAATTGCACCTTGCAATGTGGAGATATTACTGTTTGTGCATTTACAATATTCATTGATTTTTGCCATTGAAAAACGTCCAGAAATGTTTGAAGCTACTGACTGAATGAAAGGAGCTGGCATCTCACTCTCTTTGAATCTTCTTTATCATGCTAGGATTAGCAGGAAAAAGCAAAAAATTTCAGAATTGCACCTTGCAATGTGGAGATATTACTGTTTGTGCATTTACAATATTCATTGATTTTTGCCATTGAAAAACGTCCAGAAATGTTTGAAGCTACTGACTGAATGAAAGGAGCTGGCATCTCACTCTCTTTGAATCTTCTTTATCATGCTAGGATTAGCAGGAAAAAGCAAAAAATTTCAGAATTGCACCTTGCAATGCGGAGAAATTACTGCTTGTGCATTTACAATATTCATTGATTTTTGCCATTGAAAAACATCATGTTATTCATATACCAGAAATGTTTGAAGCTACTGACTGAATGAAAAGAGCTGGCATCTCACTCTCTTTGAATCTTCTTTATAATGCTAAGAGGAGCAGGAAAAAGAAAAAATTTCAGAATTGCACCTTGCAATGTGGAGATATTACTGTTTGTGCATTTACAATATTCATTGATTTTTGCCATTGAAAAACGTCCAGAAATGTTTGAAGCTACTGACTGAATGAAAGGAGCTGGCATCTCACTCTCTTTGAATCTTCTTTATCATGCTAGGATTAGCAGGAAAAAGCAAAAAATTTCAGAATTGCACCTTGCAATGTGGAGATATTACTGTTTGTGCATTTACAATATTCATTGATTTTTGCCATTGAAAAACGTCCAGAAATGTTTGAAGCTACTGACTGAATGAAAGGAGCTGGCATCTCACTCTCTTTGAATCTTCTTTATCATGCTAGGATTAGCAGGAAAAAGCAAAAAATTTCAGAATTGCACCTTGCAATGTGGAGATATTACTGTTTGTGCATTTACAATATTCATTGATTTTTGCCATTGAAAAACGTCCAGAAATGTTTGAAGCTACTGACTGAATGAAAGGAGCTGGCATCTCACTCTCTTTGAATCTTCTTTATCATGCTAGGTTTAGCAGGAAAAAGCAAAAAATTTCAGAATTGCACCTTGCAATGTGGAGATATTACTGTTTGTGCATTTACAATATTCATTGATTTTTGCCATTGAAAAACGTCCAGAAATGTTTGAAGCTACTGACTGAATGAAAGGAGCTGGCATCTCACTCTCTTTGAATCTTCTTTATCATGCTAGGATTAGCAGGAAAAAGCAAAAAAATTCAGAATTGCACCTTGCAATGTGGAGATATTACTGTTTGTGCATTTACAATATTCATTGATTTTTGCCATTGAAAAACGTCCAGAAATGTTTGAAGCTACTGACTGAATGAAAGGAGCTGGCATCTCACTCTCTTTGAATCTTCTTTATCATGCTAGGATTAGCAGGAAAAAGCAAAAAATTTCAGAATTGCACCTTGCAATGCGGAGAAATTACTGTTTGTGCATTTACAATATTCATTGATTTTTGCCATTGAAAAACATCATGTTATTCATATACCAGAAATGTTTGAAGCTACTGACTGAATGAAAAGAGCTGGCATCTCACTCTCTTTGAATCTTCTTTATCATGCTAAGAGGAGCAGGAAAAAGCAAAAAATTTCAGAATTGCACCTTGCAATGTGGAGATATTACTGTTTGTGCATTTACAATATTCATTGATTTTTGCCATTGAAAAACATCCAGAAATGTTTGAAGTTACTGACAATGAAAGGAGCTGGCATCTCACTTTCTTTGAATCTTCTTTATCATGCTAGGATTAGCAGGAAAAAGCAAAAAATTTCAGAATTGCACCTTGCAATGCGGAGAAATTACTGTTTGTGCATTTACAATATTCATTGATTTTTGCCATTGAAAAACATCATGTTATTCATATACCAGAAATGTTTGAAGCTACTGACTGAATGAAAAGAGCTGGCATCTCACTCTCTTTGAATCTTCTTTATCATGCTAAGAGGAGCAGGAAAAAGCAAAAAATTTCAGAATTGCACCTTGCAATGTGGAGATATTACTGTTTGTGCATTTACAATATTCATTGATTTTTGCCATTGAAAAACGTCCAGAAATGTTTGAAGCTACTGACTTAATGAAAGGAGCTGGCATCTCACTCTCTTTGAATCTTCTTTATCATGCTAGGATTAGCAGGAAAAAGCAAAAAATTTCAGAATTGCACCTTGCAATGTGGAGATATTACTGTTTGTGCATTTACAATATTCATTGATTTTTGCCATTGAAAAACGTCCAGAAATGTTTGAAGCTACTGACTGAATGAAAGGAGCTGGCATCTCACTCTCTTTGAATCTTCTTTATCATGCTAGGATTAGCAGGAAAAAGCAAAAAATTTCAGAATTGCACCTTGCAATGTGGAGATATTACTGTTTGTGCATTTACAATATTCATTGATTTTTGCCATTGAAAAACGTCCAGAAATGTTTGAAGCTACTGACTGAATGAAAGGAGCTGGCATCTCACTCTCTTTGAATCTTCTTTATCATGCTAGGTTTAGCAGGAAAAAGCAAAAAATTTCAGAATTGCACCTTGCAATGTGGAGATATTACTGTTTGTGCATTTACAATATTCATTGATTTTTGCCATTGAAAAACGTCCAGAAATGTTTGAAGCTACTGACTGAATGAAAGGAGCTGGCATCTCACTCTCTTTGAATCTTCTTTATCATGCTAGGATTAGCAGGAAAAAGCAAAAAATTTCAGAATTGCACCTTGCAATGTGGAGATATTACTGTTTGTGCATTTACAATATTCATTGATTTTTGCCATTGAAAAACGTCCAGAAATGTTTGAAGCTACTGACTGAATGAAAGGAGCTGGCATCTCACTCTCTTTGAATCTTCTTTATCATGCTAGGATTAGCAGGAAAAAGCAAAAAATTTCAGAATTGCACCTTGCAATGTGGAGATATTACTGTTTGTGCATTTACAATATTCATTGATTTTTGCCATTGAAAAACGTCCAGAAATGTTTGAAGCTACTGACAATGAAAGGAGCTGGCATCTCACTTTCTTTGAATCTTCTTTATCATGCTAGGGTTAGCAGGAAAAAGCAAAAAATTTCAGAATTGCACCTTGCAATGCGGAGAAATTACTGTTTGTGCATTTACAATATTCATTGATTTTTGCCATTGAAAAACATCATGTTATTCATATACCAGAAATGTTTGAAGCTACTGACTGAATGAAAAGAGCTGGCATCTCACTCTCTTTGAATCTTCTTTATCATGCTAAGAGGAGCAGGAAAAAGCAAAAAATTTCAGAATTGCACCTTGCAATGTGGAGATATTACTGTTTGTGCATTTACAATATTCATTGATTTTTGCCATTGAAAAACGTCCAGAAATGTTTGAAGCTACTGACTGAATGAAAGGAGCTGGCATCTCACTCTCTTTGAATCTTCTTTATCATGCTAGGATTAGCAGGAAAAAGCAAAAAATTTCAGAATTGCGCCTTGCAATGCGGAGAAATTACTGTTTGTGCATTTACAATATTCATTGATTTTTGCCATTGAAAAACATCATGTTATTCATATACCAGAAATGTTTGAAGCTACTGACTGAATGAAAAGAGCTGGCATCTCACTCTCTTTGAATCTTCTTTATCATGCTAAGAGGAGCAGGAAAAAGCAAAAAATTTCAGAATTGCACCTTGCAATGTGGAGATATTACTGTTTGTGCATTTACAATATTCATTGATTTTTGCCATTGAAAAACGTCCAGAAATGTTTGAAGCTACTGACTGAATGAAAGGAGCTGGCATCTCACTCTCTTTGAATCTTCTTTATCATGCTAGGATTAGCAGGAAAAAGCAAAAAATTTCAGAATTGCACCTTGCAATGCGGAGAAATTACTGTTTGTGCATTTACAATATTCATTGATTTTTGCCATTGAAAAACATCATGTTATTCATATACCAGAAATGTTTGAAGCTACTGACTGAATGAAAAGAGCTGGCATCTCACTCTCTTTGAATCTTCTTTATCATGCTAAGAGGAGCAGGAAAAAGCAAAAAATTTCAGAATTGCACCTTGCAATGTGGAGATATTACTGTTTGTGCATTTACAATATTCATTGATTTTTGCCATTGAAAAACGTCCAGAAA
Organism: Phyllobates terribilis; assembly: GCF_046119375.1. Classification (NCBI taxonomy): domain Eukaryota; kingdom Metazoa; phylum Chordata; class Amphibia; order Anura; family Dendrobatidae; genus Phyllobates; species Phyllobates terribilis. The sequence continues at coordinate 807,733 of NW_027363434.1, forward strand.
TGTTTGAAGCTACTGACTGAATGAAAGGAGCTGGCATCTCACTCTCTTTGAATCTTCTTTATCATGCTAGGATTAGCAGGAAAAAGCAAAAAATTTCAGAATTGCACCTTGCAATGTGGAGATATTACTTTTTGTGCATTTACAATATTCATTGATTTTTGCCATTGAAAAACGTCCAGAAATGTTTGAAGCTACTGACTGAATGAAAGGAGCTGGCATCTCACTCTCTTTGAATCTTCTTTATCATGCTAGGATTAGCAGGAAAAAGCAAAAAATTTCAGAATTGCACCTTGCAATGCGGAGAAATTACTGCTTGTGCATTTACAATATTCATTGATTTTTGCCATTGAAAAACATCATGTTATTCATATACCAGAAATGTTTGAAGCTACTGACTGAATGAAAAGAGCTGGCATCTCACTCTCTTTGAATCTTCTTTATCATGCTAAGAGGAGCAGGAAAAAGCAAAACATTTCAGAATTGCACCTTGCAATGTGGAGATATTACTGTTTGTGCATTTACAATATTCATTGATTTTTGCCATTGAAAAACGTCCAGAAATGTTTGAAGCTACTGACTGAATGAAAGGAGCTGGCATCTCACTCTCTTTGAATCTTCTTTATCATGCTAGGATTAGCAGGAAAAAGCAAAAAATTTCAGAATTGCACCTTGCAATGTGGAGATATTACTGTTTGTGCATTTACAATATTCATTGATTTTTGCCATTGAAAAACGTCCAGAAATGTTTGAAGCTACTGACTGAATGAAAGGAGCTGGCATCTCACTCTCTTTGAATCTTCTTTATCATGCTAGGATTAGCAGGAAAAAGCAAAAAATTTCAGAATTGCACCTTGCAATGTGGAGATATTACTGTTTGTGCATTTACAATATTCATTGATTTTTGCCATTGAAAAACGTCCAGAAATGTTTGAAGCTACTGACTGAATGAAAGGAGCTGGCATCTCACTCTCTTTGAATCTTCTTTATCATGCTAGGATTAGCAGGAAAAAGCAAAAAATTTCAGAATTGCACCTTGCAATGTGGAGATATTACTGTTTGTGCATTTACAATATTCATTGATTTTTGCCATTGAAAAACGTCCAGAAATGTTTGAAGCTACTGACTGAATGAAAGGAGCTGGCATCTCACTCTCTTTGAATCTTCTTTATCATGCTAGGATTAGCAGGAAAAAGCAAAAAATTTCAGAATTGCACCTTGCAATGTGGAGATATTACTGTTTGTGCATTTACAATATTCATTGATTTTTGCCATTGAAAAACGTCCAGAAATGTTTAAAGCTACTGACTGAATGAAAGGAGCTGGCATCTCACTCTCTTTGAATCTTCTTTATCATGCTAGGTTTAGCAGGAAAAAGCAAAAAATTTCAGAATTGCACCTTGCAATGTGGAGATATTACTGTTTGTGCATTTACAATATTCATTGATTTTTGCCATTGAAAAACGTCCAGAAATGTTTGAAGCTACTGACTGAATGAAAGGAGCTGGCATCTCACTCTCTTTGAATCTTCTTTATCATGCTAGGATTAGCAGGAAAAAGCAAAAAATTTCAGAATTGCACCTTGCAATGCGGAGAAATTACTGTTTGTGCATTTACAATATTCATTGATTTTTGCCATTGAAAAACATCATGTTATTCATATACCAGAAATGTTTGAAGCTACTGACTGAATGAAAAGAGCTGGCATCTCACTCTCTTTGAATCTTCTTTATCATGCTAAGAGGAGCAGGAAAAAGCAAAAAATTTCAGAATTGCACCTTGCAATGTGGAGATATTACTGTTTGTGCATTTACAATATTCATTGATTTTTGCCATTGAAAAACGTCCAGAAATGTTTGAAGCTACTGACAATGAAAGGAGCTGGCATCTCACTTTCTTTGAATCTTCTTTATCATGCTAGGATTAGCAGGAAAAAGCAAAAAATTTCAGAATTGCACCTTGCAATGCGGAGAAATTACGGTTTGTGCATTTACAATATTCATTGATTTTTGCCATTGAAAAACATCATGTTATTCATATACCAGAAATGTTTGAAGCTACTGACTGAGTGAAAAGATCTGGCATCTCACTCTCTTTGAATCTTCTTTATCATGCTAAGAGGAGCAGGAAAAAGCAAAAAATTTCAGAATTGCACCTTGCAATGTGGAGATATTACTGTTTGTGCATTTACAATATTCATTGATTTTTGCCATTGAAAAACGTCCAGAAATGTTTGAAGCTACTGACTGAATGAAAGGAGCTGGCATCTCACTCTCTTTGAATCTTCTTTATCATGCTAGGATTAGCAGGAAAAAGCAAAAAATGTCAGAATTGCACCTTGCAATGAGGAGAAATTACTGTTTGTGCATTTACAATATTCATTGATTTTTGCCATTGAAAAACATCATGTTATTCATATACCAGAAATGTTTGAAGCTACTGACTGAATGAAAAGAGCTGGCATCTCACTCTCTTTGAATCTTCTTTATCATGCTAAGAGGAGCAGGAAAAAGCAAAAAATTTCAGAATTGCAACTTGCAATGTGGAGATATTACTGTTTGTGCATTTACAATATTCATTGATTTTTGCCATTGAAAAACATCATGTTATTCATATACCAGAAATGTTTGAAGCTACTGACTGAATGAAAAGAGCTGGCATCTCACTCTTTTTGAATCTTCTTTATCATGCTAAGAGGAGCAGGAAAAAGCAAAAAATTTCAGAATTGCACCTTGCAATGTGGAGATATTACTGTTTGTGCATTTACAATATTCATTGATTTTTGCCATTGAAAAACATCCAGAAATGTTTGAAGCTACTGACTGGAGGAAAGGAGCTGGCATCTCACTCTCTTTGAATCTTCTTTATCATGCTAGGATTAGCAGGAAAAAGCAAAAAATTTCAGAATTGCACCTTGCAATGTGGAGATATTACTGTTTGTGCATTTACAATATTCATTGATTTTTGCCATTGAAAAACATCCAGAAATGTTTGAAGCTACTGACTGAATGAAAGGAGCTGGCATCTCACTCTCTTTGAATCTTCTTTATCATGCTAGGATTAGCAGGAAAAAGCAAAAAATTTCAGAATTGCACCTTGCAATGTGGAGATATTACTGTTTGTGCATTTACAATATTCATTGATTTTTGCCATTGAAAAACGTCCAGAAATGTTTGAAGCTACTGACTGAATGAAAAGAGCTGGCATCTCACTCTCTTTGAATCTTCTTTATCATGCTAAGAGGAGCAGGAAAAAGCAAAAAATTTCAGAATTGCACCTTGCAATGTGGAGATATTACTGTTTGTGCATTTACAATATTCATTGATTTTTGCCATTGAAAAACGTCCAGAAATGTTTGAAGCTACTGACTGAATGAAAGGAGCTGGCATCTCACTCTCTTTGAATCTTCTTTATCATGCTAGGATTAGCAGGAAAAAGCAAAAAATTTCAGAATTGCACCTTGCAATGCGGAGAAATTACTGTTTGTGCATTTACAATATTCATTGATTTCTGCCATTGAAAAACATCATGTTATTCATATACCAGAAATGTTTGAAGCTACTGACTGAATGAAAAGAGCTGGCATCTCACTCTCTTTGAATCTTCTTTATCATGCTAAGAGGAGCAGGAAAGAGCAAAAAATTTCAGAATTGCACCTTGCAATGTGGAGATATTACTGTTTGTGCATTTACAATATTCATTGATTTTTGCCATTGAAAAACGTCCAGAAATGTTTGAAGCTACTGACTGAATGAAAGGAGCTGGCATCTCACTCTCTTTGAATCTTCTTTATCATGCTAGGATTAGCAGGAAAAAGCAAAAAATTTCAGAATTGCACCTTGCAATGTGGAGATATTACTGTTTGTGCATTTACAATATTCATTGATTTTTGCCATTGAAAAACGTCCAGAAATGTTTGAAGCTACTGACTGAATGAAAAGAGCTGGCATCTCACTCTCTTTGAATCTTCTTTATCATGCTAAGAGGAGCAGGAAAAAGCAAAAAATTTCAGAATTGCACCTTGCAATGTGGAGATATTACTGTTTGTGCATTTACAATATTCATTGATTTTTGCCATTGAAAAACGTCCAGAAATGTTTGAAGCTACTGACTGAATGAAAGGAGCTGGCATCTCACTCTCTTTGAATCTTCTTTATCATGCTAGGATTAGCAGGAAAAAGCAAAAAATTTCAGAATTGCACCTTGCAATGCGGAGAAATTACTGTTTGTGCATTTACAATATTCATTGATTTCTGCCATTGAAAAACATCATGTTATTCATATACCAGAAATGTTTGAAGCTACTGACTGAATGAAAAGAGCTGGCATCTCACTCTCTTTGAATCTTCTTTATCATGCTAAGAGGAGCAGGAAAGAGCAAAAAATTTCAGAATTGCACCTTGCAATGTGGAGATATTACTGTTTGTGCATTTACAATATTCATTGATTTTTGCCATTGAAAAACGTCCAGAAATGTTTGAAGCTACTGACTGAATGAAAGGAGCTGGCATCTCACTCTCTTTGAATCTTCTTTATCATGCTAGGATTAGCAGGAAAAAGCAAAAAATTTCAGAATTGCACCTTGCAATGTGGAGATATTACTGTTTGTGCATTTACAATATTCATTGATTTTTGCCATTGAAAAACGTCCAGAAATGTTTGAAGCTACTGACTGAATGAAAGGAGCTGACATCTCACTCTCTTTGAATCTTCTTTATCATGCTAGGATTAGCAGGAAAAAGCAAAAAATTTCAGAATTGCACCTTGCAATGCGGAGAAATTACTGTTTGTGCATTTACAATATTCATTGATTTTTGCCATTGAAAAACATCATGTTATTCATATACCAGAAATGTTTGAAGCTACTGACTGAATGAAAAGAGCTGGCATCTCACTCTCTTTGAATCTTCTTTATCATGCTAAGAGGAGCAGGAAAAAGCAAAAAATTTCAGAATTGCACCTTGCAATGTGGAGATATTACTGTTTGTGCATTTACAATATTCGTTGATTTTTTTACATTGAAAAACGTCCAGAAATGTTTGAAGCTACTGACTGAATGAAAGGAGCTGGCATCTCACTCTCTTTGAATCTTCTTTATCATGCTAGGATTAGCAGGAAAAAGCAAAAAATTTCAGAATTGCACCTTGCAATGCGGAGAAATTACTGTTTGTGCATTTACAATATTCATTGATTTTTGCCATTGAAAAACATCATGTTATTCATATACCAGAAATGTTTGAAGCTACTGACTGAATGAAAGGAGCTGGCATCTCACTCTATTTGAATCTTCTTTATCATGCTAAGAGGAGCAGGAAAAAGCAAAAAATTTCAGAATTGCACCTTGCAATGTGGAGATATTACTGTTTGTGCATTTACAATATTCGTTGATTTTTTTACATTGAAAAACGTCCAGAAATGTTTGAAGCTACTGACTGAATGAAAGGAGCTGGCATCTCACTCTCTTTGAATCTTCTTTACCATGCTAGGATTAGCAGGAAAAAGCATAAAATTTCAGAATTGCACCTTGCAATGCGGAAAAATTACTGTTTGTGCATTTACAATATTCATTGATTTTTGCCATTGAAAAACATCATGTTATTCATATACGAGAAATGTTTGAAGCTACTGACTGAATGAAAAGAGCTGGCATCTCACTCTCTTTGAATCTTCTTTATCATGCTAAGAGGAGCAGGAAAAAGCAAAAAATTTCAGAATTACACCTTGCAATGCGGAGATATTACTGTTTGTGCATTTACAATATTCATTGATTTTTGCCATTGAAAAACGTCCAGAAATGTTTGAAGCTACTGACTGAATGAAAGGAGCTGGCATCTCACTCTCTTTGAATCTTCTTTATCATGCTAGGATTAGCAGGAAAAAGCAAAAAATTTCAGAATTGCACCTTGCAATGCGGAGAAATTACTGTTTGTGCATTTACAATATTCATTGATTTTTGCCATTGAAAAACATCATGTTATTCATATACCAGAAATGTTTGAAGCTACTGACTGAATGAAAAGAGCTGGCATCTCACTCTCTTTGAATCTTCTTTATCATGCTAAGAGGAGCAGGAAAAAGCAAAAAATTTCAGAATTGCACCTTGCAATGTGGAGATATTACTGTTTGTGCATTTACAATATTCATTGATTTTTTTCTATTGAAAAACGTCCAGAAATGTTTGAAGCTACTGACTGAATGAAAGGAGCTGGCATCTCACTCTCTTTGAATCTTCTTTATCATGCTAGGATTAGCAGGAAAAAGCAAAAAATTCCAGAATTGCACCTTGCAATGCGGAGAAATTACTGTTTGTGCATTTACAATATTCATTGATTTTTGCCATTGAAAAACATCATGTTATTCATATACCAGAAATGTTTGAAGCTACTGACTGAATGAAAAGAGCTGGCATCTCACTCTCTTTGAATCTTCTTTATCATGCTAAGAGGAGCAGGAAAAAGCAAAAAATTTCAGAATTGCACCTTGCAATGTGGAGATATTACTGTTTGTGCATTTACAATATTCATTGATTTTGCCATTGAAAAACATCATGTTATTCATATACCAGAAATGTTTGAAGCTACTGACTGAATGAAAAGAGCTGGCATCTCACTCTCTTTAAATTTCTTTATCATGCTAGGATTAGCAGGAAAAAGCAAAAAATTTCAGAATTGCACCTTGCAATGTGGAGATATTACTGTTTGTGCATTTACAATATTCATTGATTTTTGCCATTGAAAAATGTCCAGAAATGTTTGAAGCTACTGACTGAATGAAAGGAGCTGGCATCCCACTCTCTTTGAATCTTCTTTATCATGCTAGGATTAGCAGGAAAAAGCAAAAAATTTCAGAATTGCACCTTGCAATGCGGAGAAATTACTGTTTGTGCATTTACAATATTCATTGATTTTTGCCATTGAAAAACATCATGTTATTCATATACGAGAAATGTTTGAAGCTACTGACTGAATGAAAAGAGCTGGCATCTCATTCTCTTTGAATCTTCTTTATCATGCTAAGAGGAGCAGGAAAAAGCAAAAAATTTCAGAATTACACCTTGCAATGCGGAGATATTACTGTTTGTGCATTTACAATATTCATTGATTTTTGCCATTGAAAAACGTCCAGAAATGTTTGAAGCTACTGACTGAATGAAAGGAGCTGGCATCTCACTCTCTTTGAATCTTCTTTATCATGCTAGGATTAGCAGGAAAAAGCAAAAAATTTCAGAATTGCACCTTGCAATGCGGAGAAATTACTGTATGTGCATTTACAATATTCATTGATTTTTGCCATTGAAAAACATCATGTTATTCATATACCAGAAATGTTTGAAGCTACTGACTGAATGAAAAGAGCTGGCATCTCACTCTCTTTGAATCTTCTTTATCATGCTAAGAGGAGCAGGAAAAAGCAAAAAATTTCAGAATTGCACCTTGCAATGTGGAGATATTACTGTTTGTGCATTTACAATATTCATTGATTTTTGCCATTGAAAAACGTCCAGAAATGTTTGAAGCTACTGACTGAATGAAAGGAGCTGGCATCTCACTCTCTTTGAATCTTCTTTATCATGCTAGGATTAGCAGGAAAAAGCAAAAAATTTCAGAATTGCACCTTGCAATGCGGAGAAATTACTGTTTGTGCATTTACAATATTCATTGATTTTTGCCATTGAAAAACATCATGTTATTCATATACCAGAAATGTTTGAAGCTACTGACTGAATGAAAAGAGCTGGCATCTCACTCTCTTTGAATCTTCTTTATCATGCTAAGAGGAGCAGGAAAAATCAAAAAATTTCAGAATTGCACCTTGCAATGTGGAGATATTACTGTTTGTGCATTTACAATATTCGTTGATTTTTTTACATTGAAAAACGTCCAGAAATGTTTGAAGCTACTGACTGAATGAAAGGAGCTGGCATCTCACTCTCTTTGAATCTTCTTTATCATGCTAGGATTAGCAGGAAAAAGCAAAAAATTTCAGAATTGCACCTTGCAATGCGGAGAAATTACTGTTTGTGCATTTACAATATTCATTGATTTTTGCCATTGAAAAACATCATGTTATTCATATACCAGAAATGTTTGAAGCTACTGACTGAATGAAAAGAGCTGGCATCTCACTCTCTTTGAATCTTCTTTATCATGCTAAGAGGAGCAGGAAAAAGCAAAAAATTTCAGAATTGCACCTTGCAATGTGGAGATATTACTGTTTGTGCATTTACAATATTCATTGATTTTTGCCATTGAAAAACGTCCAGAAATGTTTGAAGCTACTGACTGAATGAAAGGAGCTGGCATCTCACTCTCTTTGAATCTTCTTTATCATGCTAGGATTAGCAGGAAAAAGCAAAAAATTTCAGAATTGCACCTTGCAATGTGGAGATATTACTGTTTGTGCATTTACAATATTCATTGATTTTTGCCATTGAAAAACGTCCAGAAATGTTTGAAGCTACTGACTGAATGAAAGGAGCTGGCATCTCACTCTCTTTGAATCTTCTTTATCATGCTAGGATTAGCAGGAAAAAGCAAAAAATTTCAGAATTGCACCTTGCAATGCGGAGAAATTACTGTTTGTGCATTTACAATATTCATTGATTTTTGCCATTGAAAAACATCATGTTATTCATATACGAGAAATGTTTGAAGCTACTGACTGAATGAAAAGAGCTGGCATCTCACTCTCTTTGAATCTTCTTTATCATGCTAAGATGAGCAGGAAAAAGCAAAAAATTTCAGAATTACACCTTGCAATGCGGAGATATTACTGTTTGTGCATATACAATATTCATTGATTTTTGCCATTGAAAAACGTCCAGAAATGTTTGAAGCTACTGACTGAATGAAAGGAGCTGGCATCTCACTCTCTTTGAATCTTCTTTATCATGCTAGGATTAGCAGGAAAAAGCAAAAAATTTCAGAATTGCACCTTGCAATGCGGAGAAATTACTGTTTGTGCATTTACAATATTCATTGATTTTTGCCATTGAAAAACATCATGTTATTCATATACCAGAAATGTTTGAAGCTACTGACTGAATGAAAAGAGCTGGCATCTCACTCTCTTTGAATCTTCTTTATCATGCTAAGAGGAGCAGGAAAAAGCAAAAAATTTCAGAATTGCACCTTGCAATGTGGAGATATTACTGTTTGTGCATTTACAATATTCATTGATTTTTTTCTATTGAAAAACGTCCAGAAATGTTTGAAGCTACTGACTGAATGAAAGGAGCTGGCATCTCACTCTCTTTGAATCTTCTTTATCATGCTAGGATTAGCAGGAAAAAGCAAAAAATTTCAGAATTGCACCTTGCAATGCGGAGAAATTACTGTTTGTGCATTTACAATATTCATTGATTTTTGCCATTGAAAAACATCATGTTATTCATATACCAGAAATGTTTGAAGCTACTGACTGAATGAAAAGAGCTGGCATCTCACTCTCTTTGAATCTTCTTTATCATGCTAAGAGGAGCAGGAAAAAGCAAAAAATTTCAGAATTGCACCTTGCAATGTGGAGATATTACTGTTTGCGCATTTACAATATTCATTGATTTTTGCCATTGAAAAACATCATGTTATTCATATACCAGAAATGTTTGAAGCTACTGACTGAATGAAAAGAGCTGGCATCTCACTCTCTTTAAATTTCTTTATCATGCTAGGATTAGCAGGAAAAAGCAAAAAATTTCAGAATTGCACCTTGCAATGTGGAGATATTACTGTTTGTGCATTTACAATATTCATTGATTTTTGCCATTGAAAAACGTCCAGAAATGTTTGAAGCTACTGACTGAATGAAAGGAGCTGGCATCTCACTCTCTTTGAATCTTCTTTATCATGCTAGGATTAGCAGGAAAAAGCAAAAAATTTCAGAATTGCACCTTGCAATGCGGAGAAATTACTGTTTGTGCATTTACAATATTCATTGATTTTTGCCATTGAAAAACATCATGTTATTCATATACGAGAAATGTTTGAAGCTACTGACTGAATGAAAAGAGCTGGCATCTCACTCTCTTTGAATCTTCTTTATCATGCTAAGATGAGCAGGAAAAAGCAAAAAATTTCAGAATTACACCTTGCAATGCGGAGATATTACTGTTTGTGCATATACAATATTCATTGATTTTTGCCATTGAAAAACGTCCAGAAATGTTTGAAGCTACTGACTGAATGAAAGGAGCTGGCATCTCACTCTCTTTGAATCTTCTTTATCATGCTAGGATTAGCAGGAAAAAGCAAAAAATTTCAGAATTGCACCTTGCAATGCGGAGAAATTACTGTTTGTGCATTTACAATATTCATTGATTTTTGCCATTGAAAAACATCATGTTATTCATATACCAGAAATGTTTGAAGCTACTGACTGAATGAAAAGAGCTGGCATCTCACTCTCTTTGAATCTTCTTTATCATGCTAAGAGGAGCAGGAAAAAGCAAAAAATTTCAGAATTGCACCTTGCAATGTGGAGATATTACTGTTTGTGCATTTACAATATTCATTGATTTTTTTCTATTGAAAAACGTCCAGAAATGTTTCAAGCTACTGACTGAATGAAAGGAGCTGGCATCTCACTCTCTTTGAATCTTCTTTATCATGCTAGGATTAGCAGGAAAAAGTAAAAAATTTCAGAATTGCACCTTGCAATGCGGAGAAATTACTGTTTGTGCATTTACAATATTCATTGATTTTTGCCATTGAAAAACATCATGTTATTCATATACCAGAAATGTTTGAAGCTACTGACTGAATGAAAAGAGCTGGCATCTCAATCTCTTTGAATCTTCTTTATCATGCTAAGAGGAGCAGGAAAAAGCAAAAAATTTCAGAATTGCACCTTGCAATGTGGAGATATTACTGTTTGTGCATTTACAATATTCATTGATTTTTGCCATTGAAAAACATCATGTTATTCATATACCAGAAATGTTTGAAGCTACTGACTGAATGAAAAGAGCTGGCATCTCACTCTCTTTAAATTTCTTTATCATGCTAGGATTAGCAGGAAAAAGCAAAAAATTTCAGAATTGCACCTTGCAATGTGGAGATATTACTGTTTGTGCATTTACAATATTCATTGATTTTTGCCATTGAAAAATGTCCAGAAATGTTTGAAGCTACTGACTGAATGAAAGGAGCTGGCATCTCACTCTCTTTGAATCTTCTTTATCATGCTAGGATTAGCAGGAAAAAGCAAAAAATTTCAGAATTGCACCTTGCAATGCGGAGAAATTACTGTTTGTGCATTTACAATATTCATTGATTTTTGCCATTGAAAAACATCATGTTATTCATACACGAGAAATGTTTGAAGCTACTGACTGAATGAAAAGAGCTGGCATCTCATTCTCTTTGAATATTCTTTATCATGCTAAGAGGAGCAGGAAAAAGCAAAAAATTTCAGAATTACACCTTGCAATGCGGAGATATTACTGTTTGTGCATTTACAATATTCATTGATTTTTGCGATTGAAAAACGTCCAGAAATGTTTGAAGCTACTGACTGAATGAAAGGAGCTGGCATCTCACTCTCTTTGAATCTTCTTTATCATGCTAGGATTAGCAGGAAAAAGCAAAAAATTTCAGAATTGCACCTTGCAATGCGGAGAAATTACTGTATGTGCATTTACAATATTCATTGATTTTTGCCATTGAAAAACATCATGTTATTCATATACCAGAAATGTTTGAAGCTACTGACTGAATGAAAAGAGCTGGCATCTCACTCTCTTTGAATCTTCTTTATCATGCTAAGAGGAGCAGGAAAAAGCAAAAAATTTCAGAATTGCACCTTGCAATGTGGAGATATTACTGTTTGTGCATTTACAATATTCATTGATTTTTGCCATTGAAAAACATCATGTTATTCATATACCAGAAATGTTTGAAGCTACTGACTGAATGAAAAGAGCTGGCATCTCACTCTCTTTGAATCTTCTTTATCATGCTAAGAGGAGCAGGAAAAAGCAAAAAATTTCAGAATTGCACCTTGCAATGTGGAGATATTACTGTTTGTGCATTTACAATATTCATTGATTTTTGCCATTGAAAAACGTCCAGAAATGTTTGAAGCTACTGACTGAATGAAAGGAGCTGGCATCTCACTCTCTTTGAATCTTCTTTATCATGCTAGGATTAGCAGGAAAAAGCAAAAAATTTCAGAATTGCACCTTGCAATGCGGAGAAATTACTGTTTGTGCATTTACAATATTCATTGATTTTTGCCATTGAAAAACATCATGTTATTCATATACGAGAAATGTTTGAAGCTACTGACTGAATGAAAAGAGCTGGCATCTCACTCTCTTTGAATCTTCTTTATCATGCTAAGAGGAGCAGGAAAAAGCAAAAAATTTCAGAATTACACCTTGCAATGCGGAGATATTACTGTTTGTGCATTTACAATATTCATTGATTTTTGCCATTGAAAAACGTCCAGAAATGTTTGAAGCTACTGACTGAATGAAAGAAGCTGGCATCTCACTCTCTTTGAATCTTCTTTATCATGCTAGGATTAGCAGGAAAAAGCAAAAAATTTCAGAATTGCACCTTGCAATGCGGAGAAATTACTGTTTGTGCATTTACAATATTCATTGATTTTTGCCATTGAAAAACATCATGTTATTCATATAACAGAAATGTTTGAAGCTACTGACTGAATGAAAAGAGCTGGCATCTCACTCTCTTTGAATCTTCTTTATCATGCTAAGAGGAGCAGGAAAAAGGAAAAAATTTCAGAATTGCACCTTGCAATGTGGAGATATTACTGTTTGTGCATTTACAATATTCATTGATTTTTTTCCATTGAAAAACGTCCAGAAATGTTTGAAGCTACTGACTGAATGAAAGGAGCTGGCATCTCACTCTCTTTGAATCTTCTTTATCATGCTAGGATTAGCAGGAAAAAGCAAAAAATTTCAGAATTGCACCTTGCAATGTGGAGAAATTACTGTTTGTGCATTTACAATATTCATTGATTTTTGCCATTGAAAAACATCATGTTATTCATATACCAGAAATGTTTGAAGCTACTGACTGAATGAAAAGAGCTGGCATCTCACTCTCTTTGAATCTTCTTTATCATGCTAAGAGGAGCAGGAAAAAGCAAAAAATTTCAGAATTGCACCTTGCAATGTGGAGATATTACTGTTTGTGCATTTACAATATTCATTGATTTTTGCCATTGAAAAACATCATGTTATTCATATACCAGAAATGTTTGAAGCTACTGACTGAATGAAAAGAGCTGGCATCTCACTCTCTTTGAATCTTCTTTATCATGCTAGGATTAGCAGGAAAAAGCAAAAAATTTCAGAATTGCACCTTGCAATGTGGAGATATTACTGTTTGTGCATTTACAATATTCATTGATTTTTGCCATTGAAAAATGTCCAGAAATGTTTGAAGCTACTGACTGAATGAAAGGAGCTGGCATCTCACTCTCTTTGAATCTTCTTTATCATGCTAGGATTAGCAGGAAAAAGCAAAAAATTTCAGAATTGCACCTTGCAATGCGGAGAAATTACTGTTTGTGCATTTACAATATTCATTGATTTTTGCCATTGAAAAACATCAGGTTATTCATATACGAGAAATGTTTGAAGCTATTGACTGAATGAAAAGAGCTGGCATCTCACTCTCTTTGAATCTTCTTTATCATGCTAAGAGGAGCAGGAAAAAGCAAAAAATTTCAGAATTACACCTTGCAATGCGGAGATATTACTGTTTGTGCATTTACAATATTCATTGATTTTTGCCATTGAAAAACGTCCAGAAATGTTTGAAGCTACTGACTGAATGAAAGGAGCTGGCATCTCACTCTCTTTGAATCTTCTTTATCATGCTAGGATTAGCAGGAAAAAGCAAAAAATTTCAGAATTGCACCTTGCAATGCGGAGAAATTACTGTTTGTGCATTTACAATATTCATTGATTTTAGCCATTGAAAAACATCATGTTATTCATATACCAGAAATGTTTGAAGCTACTGACTGAATGAAAAGAGCTGGCATCTCACTCTCTTTGAATCTTCTTTATCATGCTAAGAGGAGCAGGAAAAAGCAAAAAATTTCAGAATTGCACCTTGCAATGTGGAGATATTACTGTTTGTGCATTTACAATATTCATTGATTTTGCCATTGAAAAACATCATGTTATTCATATACCAGAAATGTTTGAAGCTACTGACTGAATGAAAAGAGCTGGCATCTCACTCTCTTTAAATTTCTTTATCATGCTAGGATTAGCAGGAAAAAGCAAAAAATTTCAGAATTGCACCTTGCAATGTGGAGATATTACTGTTTGTGCATTTACAATATTCATTGATTTTTGCCATTGAAAAACGTCCAGAAATGTTTGAAGCTACTGACTGAATGAAAGAAGCTGGCATCTCACTCTCTTTGAATCTTCTTTATCATGCTAGGATTAGCAGGAAAAAGCAAAAAATTTCAGAATTGCACCTTGCAATGCGGAGAAATTACTGTTTGTGCATTTACAATATTCATTGATTTTTGCCATTGAAAAACATCATGTTATTCATATAACAGAAATGTTTGAAGCTACTGACTGAATGAAAAGAGCTGGCATCTCACTCTCTTTGAATCTTCTTTATCATGCTAAGAGGAGCAGGAAAAAGGAAAAAATTTCAGAATTGCACCTTGCAATGTGGAGATATTACTGTTTGTGCATTTACAATATTCATTGATTTTTTTCCATTGAAAAACGTCCAGAAATGTTTGAAGCTACTGACTGAATGAAAGGAGCTGGCATCTCACTCTCTTTGAATCTTCTTTATCATGCTAGGATTAGCAGGAAAAAGCAAAAAATTTCAGAATTGCACCTTGCAATGTGGAGAAATTACTGTTTGTGCATTTACAATATTCATTGATTTTTGCCATTGAAAAACATCATGTTATTCATATACCAGAAATGTTTGAAGCTACTGACTGAATGAAAAGAGCTGGCATCTCACTCTCTTTGAATCTTCTTTATCATGCTAAGAGGAGCAGGAAAAAGCAAAAAATTTCAGAATTGCACCTTGCAATGTGGAGATATTACTGTTTGTGCATTTACAATATTCATTGATTTTTGCCATTGAAAAACATCATGTTATTCATATACCAGAAATGTTTGAAGCTACTGACTGAATGAAAAGAGCTGGCATCTCACTCTCTTTGAATCTTCTTTATCATGCTAGGATTAGCAGGAAAAAGCAAAAAATTTCAGAATTGCACCTTGCAATGTGGAGATATTACTGTTTGTGCATTTACAATATTCATTGATTTTTGCCATTGAAAAATGTCCAGAAATGTTTGAAGCTACTGACTGAATGAAAGGAGCTGGCATCTCACTCTCTTTGAATCTTCTTTATCATGCTAGGATTAGCAGGAAAAAGCAAAAAATTTCAGAATTGCACCTTGCAATGCGGAGAAATTACTGTTTGTGCATTTACAATATTCATTGATTTTTGCCATTGAAAAACATCAGGTTATTCATATACGAGAAATGTTTGAAGCTATTGACTGAATGAAAAGAGCTGGCATCTCACTCTCTTTGAATCTTCTTTATCATGCTAAGAGGAGCAGGAAAAAGCAAAAAATTTCAGAATTACACCTTGCAATGCGGAGATATTACTGTTTGTGCATTTACAATATTCATTGATTTTTGCCATTGAAAAACGTCCAGAAATGTTTGAAGCTACTGACTGAATGAAAGGAGCTGGCATCTCACTCTCTTTGAATCTTCTTTATCATGCTAGGATTAGCAGGAAAAAGCAAAAAATTTCAGAATTGCACCTTGCAATGCGGAGAAATTACTGTTTGTGCATTTACAATATTCATTGATTTTAGCCATTGAAAAACATCATGTTATTCATATACCAGAAATGTTTGAAGCTACTGACTGAATGAAAAGAGCTGGCATCTCACTCTCTTTGAATCTTCTTTATCATGCTAAGAGGAGCAGGAAAAAGCAAAAAATTTCAGAATTGCACCTTGCAATGTGGAGATATTACTGTTTGTGCATTTACAATATTCATTGATTTTGCCATTGAAAAACATCATGTTATTCATATACCAGAAATGTTTGAAGCTACTGACTGAATGAAAAGAGCTGGCATCTCACTCTCTTTAAATTTCTTTATCATGCTAGGATTAGCAGGAAAAAGCAAAAAATTTCAGAATTGCACCTTGCAATGTGGAGATATTACTGTTTGTGCATTTACAATATTCATTGATTTTTGCCATTGAAAAATGTCCAGAAATGTTTGAAGCTACTGACTGAATGAAAGGAGCTGGCATCTCACTCTCTTTGAATCTTCTTTATCATGCTAGGATTAGCAGGAAAAAGCAAAAAATTTCAGAATTGCACCTTGCAATGCGGAGAAATTACTGTTTGTGCATTTACAATATTCATTGATTTTTGCCATTGAAAAACATCATGTTATTCATATACGAGAAATGTTTGAAGCTACTGACTGAATGAAAAGAGCTGGCATCTCATTCTCTTTGAATCTTCTTTATCATGCTAAGAGGAGCAGGAAAAAGCAAAAAATTTCAGAATTACACCTTGCAATGCGGAGATATTACTGTTTGTGCATTTACAATATTCATTGATTTTTGCCATTGAAAAACGTCCAGAAATGTTTGAAGCTACTGACTGAATGAAAGGAGCTGGCATCTCACTCTCTTTGAATCTTCTTTATCATGCTAGGATTAGCAGGAAAAAGCAAAAAATTTCAGAATTGCACCTTGCAATGCGGAGAAATTACTGTATGTGCATTTACAATATTCATTGATTTTTGCCATTGAAAAACATCATGTTATTCATATACCAGAAATGTTTGAAGCTACTGACTGAATGAAAAGAGCTGGCATCTCACTCTCTTTGAATCTTCTTTATCATGCTAAGAGGAGCAGGAAAAAGCAAAAAATTTCAGAATTGCACCTTGCAATGTGGAGATATTACTGTTTGTGCATTTACAATATTCATTGATTTTTGCCATTGAAAAACATCATGTTATTCATATACCAGAAATGTTTGAAGCTACTGACTGAATGAAAAGAGCTGGCATCTCACTCTCTTTGAATCTTCTTTATCATGCTAAGAGGAGCAGGAAAAAGCAAAAAATTTCAGAATTGCACCTTGCAATGTGGAGATATTACTGTTTGTGCATTTACAATATTCATTGATTTTTGCCATTGAAAAACGTCCAGAAATGTTTGAAGCTACTGACTGAATGAAAGGAGCTGGCATCTCACTCTCTTTGAATCTTCTTTATCATGCTAGGATTAGCAGGAAAAAGCAAAAAATTTCAGAATTGCACCTTGCAATGCGGAGAAATTACTGTTTGTGCATTTACAATATTCATTGATTTTTGCCATTGAAAAACATCATGTTATTCATATACCAGAAATGTTTGAAGCTACTGACTGAATGAAAAGAGCTGGCATCTCACTCTCTTTGAATCTTCTTTATCATGCTAAGAGGAGCAGGAAAAATCAAAAAATTTCAGAATTGCACCTTGCAATGTGGAGATATTACTGTTTGTGCATTTACAATATTCGTTGATTTTTTTACATTGAAAAACGTCCAGAAATGTTTGAAGCTACTGACTGAATGAAAGGAGCTGGCATCTCACTCTCTTTGAATCTTCTTTATCATGCTAGGATTAGCAGGAAAAAGCAAAAAATTTCAGAATTGCACCTTGCAATGCGGAGAAATTACTGTTTGTGCATTTACAATATTCATTGATTTTTGCCATTGAAAAACATCATGTTATTCATATACCAGAAATGTTTGAAGCTACTGACTGAATGAAAAGAGCTGGCATCTCACTCTCTTTGAATCTTCTTTATCATGCTAAGAGGAGCAGGAAAAAGCAAAAAATTTCAGAATTGCACCTTGCAATGTGGAGATATTACTGTTTGTGCATTTACAATATTCATTGATTTTTGCCATTGAAAAACGTCCAGAAATGTTTGAAGCTACTGACTGAATGAAAGGAGCTGGCATCTCACTCTCTTTGAATCTTCTTTATCATGCTAGGATTAGCAGGAAAAAGCAAAAAATTTCAGAATTGCACCTTGCAATGTGGAGATATTACTGTTTGTGCATTTACAATATTCATTGATTTTTGCCATTGAAAAACGTCCAGAAATGTTTGAAGCTACTGACTGAATGAAAGGAGCTGGCATCTCACTCTCTTTGAATCTTCTTTATCATGCTAGGATTAGCAGGAAAAAGCAAAAAATTTCAGAATTGCACCTTGCAATGCGGAGAAATTACTGTTTGTGCATTTACAATATTCATTGATTTTTGCCATTGAAAAACATCATGTTATTCATATACGAGAAATGTTTGAAGCTACTGACTGAATGAAAAGAGCTGGCATCTCACTCTCTTTGAATCTTCTTTATCATGCTAAGATGAGCAGGAAAAAGCAAAAAATTTCAGAATTACACCTTGCAATGCGGAGATATTACTGTTTGTGCATATACAATATTCATTGATTTTTGCCATTGAAAAACGTCCAGAAATGTTTGAAGCTACTGACTGAATGAAAGGAGCTGGCATCTCACTCTCTTTGAATCTTCTTTATCATGCTAGGATTAGCAGGAAAAAGCAAAAAATTTCAGAATTGCACCTTGCAATGCGGAGAAATTACTGTTTGTGCATTTACAATATTCATTGATTTTTGCCATTGAAAAACATCATGTTATTCATATACCAGAAATGTTTGAAGCTACTGACTGAATGAAAAGAGCTGGCATCTCACTCTCTTTGAATCTTCTTTATCATGCTAAGAGGAGCAGGAAAAAGCAAAAAATTTCAGAATTGCACCTTGCAATGTGGAGATATTACTGTTTGTGCATTTACAATATTCATTGATTTTTTTCTATTGAAAAACGTCCAGAAATGTTTGAAGCTACTGACTGAATGAAAGGAGCTGGCATCTCACTCTCTTTGAATCTTCTTTATCATGCTAGGATTAGCAGGAAAAAGCAAAAAATTTCAGAATTGCACCTTGCAATGCGGAGAAATTACTGTTTGTGCATTTACAATATTCATTGATTTTTGCCATTGAAAAACATCATGTTATTCATATACCAGAAATGTTTGAAGCTACTGACTGAATGAAAAGAGCTGGCATCTCACTCTCTTTGAATCTTCTTTATCATGCTAAGAGGAGCAGGAAAAAGCAAAAAATTTCAGAATTGCACCTTGCAATGTGGAGATATTACTGTTTGTGCATTTACAATATTCATTGATTTTTGCCATTGAAAAACATCATGTTATTCATATACCAGAAATGTTTGAAGCTACTGACTGAATGAAAAGAGCTGGCATCTCACTCTCTTTAAATTTCTTTATCATGCTAGGATTAGCAGGAAAAAGCAAAAAATTTCAGAATTGCACCTTGCAATGTGGAGATATTACTGTTTGTGCATTTACAATATTCATTGATTTTTGCCATTGAAAAACGTCCAGAAATGTTTGAAGCTACTGACTGAATGAAAGGAGCTGGCATCTCACTCTCTTTGAATCTTCTTTATCATGCTAGGATTAGCAGGAAAAAGCAAAAAATTTCAGAATTGCACCTTGCAATGCGGAGAAATTACTGTTTGTGCATTTACAATATTCATTGATTTTTGCCATTGAAAAACATCATGTTATTCATATACGAGAAATGTTTGAAGCTACTGACTGAATGAAAAGAGCTGGCATCTCACTCTCTTTGAATCTTCTTTATCATGCTAAGATGAGCAGGAAAAAGCAAAAAATTTCAGAATTACACCTTGCAATGCGGAGATATTACTGTTTGTGCATATACAATATTCATTGATTTTTGCCATTGAAAAACGTCCAGAAATGTTTGAAGCTACTGACTGAATGAAAGGAGCTGGCATCTCACTCTCTTTGAATCTTCTTTATCATGCTAGGATTAGCAGGAAAAAGCAAAAAATTTCAGAATTGCACCTTGCAATGCGGAGAAATTACTGTTTGTGCATTTACAATATTCATTGATTTTTGCCATTGAAAAACATCATGTTATTCATATACCAGAAATGTTTGAAGCTACTGACTGAATGAAAAGAGCTGGCATCTCACTCTCTTTGAATCTTCTTTATCATGCTAAGAGGAGCAGGAAAAAGCAAAAAATTTCAGAATTGCACCTTGCAATGTGGAGATATTACTGTTTGTGCATTTACAATATTCATTGATTTTTGCCATTGAAAAATGTCCAGAAATGTTTGAAGCTACTGACTGAATGAAAGGAGCTGGCATCTCACTCTCTTTGAATCTTCTTTATCATGCTAGGATTAGCAGGAAAAAGCAAAAAATTTCAGAATTGCACCTTGCAATGCGGAGAAATTACTGTTTGTGCATTTACAATATTCATTGATTTTTGCCATTGAAAAACATCATGTTATTCATACACGAGAAATGTTTGAAGCTACTGACTGAATGAAAAGAGCTGGCATCTCATTCTCTTTGAATATTCTTTATCATGCTAAGAGGAGCAGGAAAAAGCAAAAAATTTCAGAATTACACCTTGCAATGCGGAGATATTACTGTTTGTGCATTTACAATATTCATTGATTTTTGCGATTGAAAAACGTCCAGAAATGTTTGAAGCTACTGACTGAATGAAAGGAGCTGGCATCTCACTCTCTTTGAATCTTCTTTATCATGCTAGGATTAGCAGGAAAAAGCAAAAAATTTCAGAATTGCACCTTGCAATGCGGAGAAATTACTGTATGTGCATTTACAATATTCATTGATTTTTGCCATTGAAAAACATCATGTTATTCATATACCAGAAATGTTTGAAGCTACTGACTGAATGAAAAGAGCTGGCATCTCACTCTCTTTGAATCTTCTTTATCATGCTAAGAGGAGCAGGAAAAAGCAAAAAATTTCAGAATTGCACCTTGCAATGTGGAGATATTACTGTTTGTGCATTTACAATATTCATTGATTTTTGCCATTGAAAAACATCATGTTATTCATATACCAGAAATGTTTGAAGCTACTGACTGAATGAAAAGAGCTGGCATCTCACTCTCTTTGAATCTTCTTTATCATGCTAAGAGGAGCAGGAAAAAGCAAAAAATTTCAGAATTGCACCTTGCAATGTGGAGATATTACTGTTTGTGCATTTACAATATTCATTGATTTTTGCCATTGAAAAACGTCCAGAAATGTTTGAAGCTACTGACTGAATGAAAGGAGCTGGCATCTCACTCTCTTTGAATCTTCTTTATCATGCTAGGATTAGCAGGAAAAAGCAAAAAATTTCAGAATTGCACCTTGCAATGCGGAGAAATTACTGTTTGTGCATTTACAATATTCATTGATTTTTGCCATTGAAAAACATCATGTTATTCATATACGAGAAATGTTTGAAGCTACTGACTGAATGAAAAGAGCTGGCATCTCACTCTCTTTGAATCTTCTTTATCATGCTAAGAGGAGCAGGAAAAAGCAAAAAATTTCAGAATTACACCTTGCAATGCGGAGATATTACTGTTTGTGCATTTACAATATTCATTGATTTTTGCCATTGAAAAACGTCCAGAAATGTTTGAAGCTACTGACTGAATGAAAGAAGCTGGCATCTCACTCTCTTTGAATCTTCTTTATCATGCTAGGATTAGCAGGAAAAAGCAAAAAATTTCAGAATTGCACCTTGCAATGCGGAGAAATTACTGTTTGTGCATTTACAATATTCATTGATTTTTGCCATTGAAAAACATCATGTTATTCATATAACAGAAATGTTTGAAGCTACTGACTGAATGAAAAGAGCTGGCATCTCACTCTCTTTGAATCTTCTTTATCATGCTAAGAGGAGCAGGAAAAAGGAAAAAATTTCAGAATTGCACCTTGCAATGTGGAGATATTACTGTTTGTGCATTTACAATATTCATTGATTTTTTTCCATTGAAAAACGTCCAGAAATGTTTGAAGCTACTGACTGAATGAAAGGAGCTGGCATCTCACTCTCTTTGAATCTTCTTTATCATGCTAGGATTAGCAGGAAAAAGCAAAAAATTTCAGAATTGCACCTTGCAATGTGGAGAAATTACTGTTTGTGCATTTACAATATTCATTGATTTTTGCCATTGAAAAACATCATGTTATTCATATACCAGAAATGTTTGAAGCTACTGACTGAATGAAAAGAGCTGGCATCTCACTCTCTTTGAATCTTCTTTATCATGCTAAGAGGAGCAGGAAAAAGCAAAAAATTTCAGAATTGCACCTTGCAATGTGGAGATATTACTGTTTGTGCATTTACAATATTCATTGATTTTTGCCATTGAAAAACATCATGTTATTCATATACCAGAAATGTTTGAAGCTACTGACTGAATGAAAAGAGCTGGCATCTCACTCTCTTTGAATCTTCTTTATCATGCTAGGATTAGCAGGAAAAAGCAAAAAATTTCAGAATTGCACCTTGCAATGTGGAGATATTACTGTTTGTGCATTTACAATATTCATTGATTTTTGCCATTGAAAAATGTCCAGAAATGTTTGAAGCTACTGACTGAATGAAAGGAGCTGGCATCTCACTCTCTTTGAATCTTCTTTATCATGCTAGGATTAGCAGGAAAAAGCAAAAAATTTCAGAATTGCACCTTGCAATGCGGAGAAATTACTGTTTGTGCATTTACAATATTCATTGATTTTTGCCATTGAAAAACATCAGGTTATTCATATACGAGAAATGTTTGAAGCTATTGACTGAATGAAAAGAGCTGGCATCTCACTCTCTTTGAATCTTCTTTATCATGCTAAGAGGAGCAGGAAAAAGCAAAAAATTTCAGAATTACACCTTGCAATGCGGAGATATTACTGTTTGTGCATTTACAATATTCATTGATTTTTGCCATTGAAAAACGTCCAGAAATGTTTGAAGCTACTGACTGAATGAAAGGAGCTGGCATCTCACTCTCTTTGAATCTTCTTTATCATGCTAGGATTAGCAGGAAAAAGCAAAAAATTTCAGAATTGCACCTTGCAATGCGGAGAAATTACTGTTTGTGCATTTACAATATTCATTGATTTTAGCCATTGAAAAACATCATGTTATTCATATACCAGAAATGTTTGAAGCTACTGACTGAATGAAAAGAGCTGGCATCTCACTCTCTTTGAATCTTCTTTATCATGCTAAGAGGAGCAGGAAAAAGCAAAAAATTTCAGAATTGCACCTTGCAATGTGGAGATATTACTGTTTGTGCATTTACAATATTCATTGATTTTTGCCATTGAAAAACGTCCAGAAATGTTTGAAGCTACTGACTGAATGAAAGGAGCTGGCATCTCACTCTCTTTGAATCTTCTTTATCATGCTAGGATTAGCAGGAAAAAGCAAAAAATTTCAGAATTGCACCTTGCAATGCGGAGAAATTACTGTTTGTGCATTTACAATATTCATTGATTTTTGCCATTGAAAAACATCATGTTATTCATATACCAGAAATGTTTGAAGCTACTGACTGAATGAAAAGAGCTGGCATCTCACTCTCTTTGAATCTTCTTTATCATGCTAAGAGGAGCAGGAAAAAGCAAAAAATTTCAGAATTGCACCTTGCAATGTGGAGATATTACTGTTTGTGCATTTACAATATTCATCGATTTTTGCCATTGAAAAACGTCCAGAAATGTTTGAAGCTACTGACTGAATGAAAGGAGCTGGCATCTCACTCTCTTTGAATCTTCTTTATCATGCTAGGATTAGCAGGAAAAAGCAAAAAATTTCAGAATTGCACCTTGCAATGTGGAGATATTACTGTTTGTGCATTTACAATATTCATTGATTTTTGCCATTGAAAAACGTCCAGAAATGTTTGAAGCTACTGACTGAATGAAAGGAGCTGGCATCTCACTCTCTTTGAATCTTCTTTATCATGCTAGGATTAGCAGGAAAAAGCAAAAAATTTCAGAATTGCACCTTGCAATGCGGAGAAATTACTGTTTGTGCATTTACAATATTCATTGATTTTTGCCATTGAAAAACATCATGTTATTCATATACCAGAAATGTTTGAAGCTACTGACTGAATGAAAAGAGCTGGCATCTCACTCTCTTTGAATCTTCTTTATCATGCTAAGAGGAGCAGGAAAAAGCAAAAAATTTCAGAATTGCACCTTGCAATGTGGAGATATTACTGTTTGTGCATTTACAATATTCATTGATTTTTGCCATTGAAAAACGTCCAGAAATGTTTGAAGCTACTGACTGAATGAAAGGAGCTGGCATCTCACTCTCTTTGAATCTTCTTTATCATGCCAGGATTAGCAGGAAAAAGCAAAAAATTTCAGAATTGCACCTTGCAATGCGGAGAAATTACTGTTTGTGCATTTACAATATTCATTGATTTTAGCCATTGAAAAACATCATGTTATTCATATACCAGAAATGTTTGAAGCTACTGACTGAATGAAAAGAGATGGCATCTCACTCTCTTTGAATCTTCTTTATCATGCTAAGAGGAGCAGGAAAAAGCAAAAAATTTCAGAATTGCACCTTGCAATGTGGAGATATTACTGTTTGTGCAATTACAATATTCATTGATTTTTGCCATTGAAAAACGTCCAGAAATGTTTGAAGCTGCTGACTGAACGAAAGGAGCTGGCATCTCACTCTCTTTGAATCTTCTTTATCATGCTAAGAGGAGCAGGAAAAAGCAAAAAATTTCAGAATTGCACCTTGCAATGTGGAGATATTACTGTTTGTGCATTTACAATATTCATTGATTTTTGCCATTGAAAAACGTCCAGAAATGTTTGAAGCTTCTGACTGAATGAAAGGAGCTGGCATCTCACTCTCTTTGAATCTTCTTTATCATGCTAGGATTAGCAGGAAAAAGCAAAAAATTTCAGAATTGCACCTTGCAATGTGGAGATATTAATGTTTGTGCATTTACAATGTTCATTGATATTTGCCATTGAAAAACGTCCAGAAATGTTTGAAGCTACTGACTGAATGAAAGGAGCTGGCATCTCACTCTCTTTGAGTCTTCTTTATCATGCTAGGATTAGCAGGAAAAACCAAAAAAATTCAGAATTGCACCTTGCAATGCGGAGAAATTACTGTTTGTGCATTTACAATATTCATTGATTTTTGCCATTGAAAAACGTCCAGAAATGTTTGAAGCTACTGACTGAATGAAAGGAGCTGGCATCTCACTCTCTTTGAATCTTCTTTATCATGCTAGGATTAGCAGGAAAAAGCAAAAAATTTCAGAATTGCACCTTGCAATGTGGAGATATTACTGTTTGTGCATTTACAATATTCATTGATTTTTGCCATTGAAAAACGTCCAGAAATGTTTGAAGCTACTGACTGAATGAAAGGAGCTGGCATCTCACTCTCTTTGAATCTTCTTTATCATGCTAGGATTAGCAGGAAAAAGCAAAAAATTTCAGAATTGCACCTTGCAATGCGGAGAAATTACTGTTTGTGCATTTACAATATTCATTGATTTTAGCCATTGAAAAACATCATGTTATTCATATACCAGAAATGTTTGAAGCTACTGACTGAATGAAAAGAGATTGCATCTCACTCTCTTTGAATCTTCTTTATCATGCTAAGAGGAGCAGGAAAAAGCAAAAAATTTCAGAATTGCACCTTGCAATGTGGAGATATTACTGTTTGTGCAATTACAATATTCATTGATTTTTGCCATTGAAAAACGTCCAGAAATGTTTGAAGCTGCTGACTGAACGAAAGGAGCTGGCATCTCACTCTCTTTGAATCTTCTTTATCATGCTAAGAGGAGCAGGAAAAAGCAAAAAATTTCAGAATTGCACCTTGCAATGTGGAGATATTACTGTTTGTGCATTTACAATATTCATTGATTTTTGCCATTGAAAAACGTCCAGAAATGTTTGAAGCTTCTGACTGAATGAAAGGAGCTGGCATCTCACTCTCTTTGAATCTTCTTTATCATGCTAGGATTAGCAGGAAAAAGCAAAAAATTTCAGAATTGCACCTTGCAATGTGGAGATATTACTGTTTGTGCATTTACAATGTTCATTGATATTTGCCATTGAAAAACGTCCAGAAATGTTTGAAGCTACTGACTGAATGAAAGGAGCTGGCATCTCACTCTCTTTGAGTCTTCTTTATCATGCTAGGATTAGCAGGAAAAACCAAAAAAATTCAGAATTGCACCTTGCAATGCGGAGAAATTACTGTTTGTGCATTTACAATATTCATTGATTTTTGCCATTGAAAAACATCATGTTATTAATATACCAGAAATGTTTGAAGCTACTGACTGAATGAAAAGAGCTGGCATCTCACTCTCTTTGAATCTTCTTTATCATGCTAAGAGGAGCAGGAAAAAGCAAAAAATTTCAGAATTGCACCTTGCAATGTGGAGATATTACTGTTTGTGCATTTACAATATTCATTGATTTTTGCCATTGAAAAACGTCCAGAAATGTTTGAAGCTACTGACTGAATGAAAGGAGCTGGCATCTCACTCTCTTTGAATCTTCTTTATCATGCTAAGAGGAGCAGGAAAAAGCAAAAAATTTCAGAATTGCACCTTGCAATGTGGAGATATTACTGTTTGTGCATTTACAATATTCATTGATTTTTGCCATTGAAAAACGTCCAGAAATGTTTGAAGCTTCTGACTGAATGAAAGGAGCTGGCATCTCACTCTCTTTGAATCTTCTTTATCATGCTAGGATTAGCAGGAAAAAGCAAAAAATTTCAGAATTGCACCTTGCAATGTGGAGATATTACTGTTTGTGCATTTACAATATTCATTGATTTTTGCCATTGAAAAACGTCCAGAAATGTTTGAAGCTACTGACTGAATGAAAGGAGCTGGCATCTCACTCTCTTTGAATCTTCTTTATCATGCTAGGATTAGCAGGAAAAAGCAAAAAATTTCAGAATTGCACCTTGCAATGCGGAGAAATTACTGTTTGTGCATTTACAATATTCATTGATTTTTGCCATTGAAAAACATCATGTTATTCATATACGAGAAATGTTTGAAGCTACTGACTGAATGAAAAGAGCTGGCATCTCACTCTCTTTGAATCTTCTTTATCATGCTAAGAGGAGCAGGAAAAAGCAAAAAATTTCAGAATTACACCTTGCAATGCGGAGATATTACTGTTTGTGCATTTACAATATTCATTGATTTTTGCCATTGAAAAACGTCCAGAAATGTTTGAAGCTACTGACTGAATGAAAGAAGCTGGCATCTCACTCTCTTTGAATCTTCTTTATCATGCTAGGATTAGCAGGAAAAAGCAAAAAATTTCAGAATTGCACCTTGCAATGCGGAGAAATTACTGTTTGTGCATTTACAATATTCATTGATTTTTGCCATTGAAAAACATCATGTTATTCATATAACAGAAATGTTTGAAGCTACTGACTGAATGAAAAGAGCTGGCATCTCACTCTCTTTGAATCTTCTTTATCATGCTAAGAGGAGCAGGAAAAAGGAAAAAATTTCAGAATTGCACCTTGCAATGTGGAGATATTACTGTTTGTGCATTTACAATATTCATTGATTTTTTTCCATTGAAAAACGTCCAGAAATGTTTGAAGCTACTGACTGAATGAAAGGAGCTGGCATCTCACTCTCTTTGAATCTTCTTTATCATGCTAGGATTAGCAGGAAAAAGCAAAAAATTTCAGAATTGCACCTTGCAATGTGGAGAAATTACTGTTTGTGCATTTACAATATTCATTGATTTTTGCCATTGAAAAACATCATGTTATTCATATACCAGAAATGTTTGAAGCTACTGACTGAATGAAAAGAGCTGGCATCTCACTCTCTTTGAATCTTCTTTATCATGCTAAGAGGAGCAGGAAAAAGCAAAAAATTTCAGAATTACACCTTGCAATGTGGAGATATTACTGTTTGTGCATTTACAATATTCATTGATTTTTGCCATTGAAAAACATCATGTTATTCATATACCAGAAATGTTTGAAGCTACTGACTGAATGAAAAGAGCTGGCATCTCACTCTCTTTGAATCTTCTTTATCATGCTAGGATTAGCAGGAAAAAGCAAAAAATTTCAGAATTGCACCTTGCAATGTGGAGATATTACTGTTTGTGCATTTACAATATTCATTGATTTTTGCCATTGAAAAATGTCCAGAAATGTTTGAAGCTACTGACTGAATGAAAGGAGCTGGCATCTCACTCTCTTTGAATCTTCTTTATCATGCTAGGATTAGCAGGAAAAAGCAAAAAATTTCAGAATTGCACCTTGCAATGCGGAGAAATTACTGTTTGTGCATTTACAATATTCATTGATTTTTGCCATTGAAAAACATCAGGTTATTCATATACGAGAAATGTTTGAAGCTATTGACTGAATGAAAAGAGCTGGCATCTCACTCTCTTTGAATCTTCTTTATCATGCTAAGAGGAGCAGGAAAA